>NC_057799.1:461397073-461423926 GCF_018294505.1 Triticum aestivum
GTGGGGCCTCGCTGAACAAAGAAAACTCGACGCGGGTGGGGGTTGGGGCGGGGGTGGGGGTGGGGCGGGGGTGGGGGGTGGGGGTGGCGGAGGAACACAGGCGGCGGGGGCCGGTGGTCCGGCCAGCAGCCCGTGCGGTGTTCTGTATGGGAAGAATCAGAGACGAGGAAGAAGATGGGTTAGGCGACGTAGGATCTTCATCCAACCTCCTGAAATGGTCGAGAAACAGCTGGGAGTTGCATTCTTAATGCGCTCTGGTTCATCATGTGTGGGCACTGCGCAACCAACATTTTATTATCCAAAATCTGCTTGCTCTTCTTTACCATGTTCCTCTTCCGTTCTTCTTTAATATGTACTCTCTCCGTTCCTAAATACAAGTCTTTGTATAGATTCCACCATGGACTACATATGGAGCAAAATGAGTGAATCTACACTCTAAAATGTATCTGGATACATCTGTATGTGATCCATAGTGGAAATCTCTACCAAGACTTATATTTTGGAACGGAGGGAGTATGATAGTGGTACAGTATGTTCCTTGTACTGAAGATGAGCAGGGACTTTTGCAGTGTAGAGGTCTATACAGTCGGTTGTGATGGACACTTTGAGCCTCTTTGATTCGTAGGATCTTGTAAACATAGGAATAGGATTTGTAGTCACCTGCCCACTTGAATCCTATAAGAATAGCAGGGAAATGAGGGGAGCTGTGTCGCCTTTGAGAGTAACACTGATATTAACAGTACCGCACCTTCACTTGAAGAGAGCTGGTATCCGAAGCCTTTCTAGCCGTACCGGCAATACTGGTACATATATTCCAGCAAGTTCCACTTTGCTGATTTTACTCTGATGCTTAAGGTTTTCCCGTTATATCTACACTATGATCTGTGTAGTTGCTTTGTGTCACACTAGCAGCAGTCTACTCTTGAAGCTAAACACTGCAATGACTTACAAAATTGGCACCAAGGCATTGAGTGCTATTCTGGATGCAATGAAACTCATATGCTCCCCACCTGTTGATTCTTGTTCAGAATATGATCCTAATGACTATTCTAACCTCGAGGAGTCAAAGGCAGATGGCCTGTCCTGTTCACCCATCAAGGTGTCTGTTCTAATTTGGCAATGTTTTATTGATTGCGCTTGCATTTCTTCTACTTTGTTGCACTGCCATCTGCTTAGTTTACTCATCATATATGTCGAGATGCCATGCCCATCCATTATCAATACATATTCCATCTGTCATCATACCATGTTTTTCCACTCAAATGCTGCTCTTGTGCATCAGACATAAAAAAGGAAGAGGGTGATTGCCGAACCTGAAGGAGCACCAGCAAAGTCCTTGAAAAACGTGGTGGTGCCGAAGAAATCAGACATCACCCCACTTATATTGGCTGTACAACCAGTGACACAAAACGTAGGACCGACTCCAGCAGACTGTACCCATACTTCACTGGCCACACCACTAGCCCCACCACACAGGACCTGCACTCCAGCAAAAGGTATGCCGATTTCATTTGCCATAGCAGCAGCTGTACCACAGAAAAATCCCACTCCAGCAAAAAGTATAGCAAGTCCACCGGCCGAAGACCTATCCCAACTGCAGAGACGGCCAATTCCTGCAGATTGGAACCCCATTCCATTTATTCCCAGTTTAAAAGACAATGCTTTCAATGCTGTTAGGGACTACGTGCATATATTCCCATCATGGGAAGATTATTGTGAAGACAAACACCATGTTCACATCTTCCTGTCCAACTTACGTGTAAGTGCTATTATTGATGGTTATTATTTTCCTGTTTTCTGCTGATTAAACACATCAATGATTTACATTACATTGTTGTAACTAGGCGAGGGTCAATCTGGATAGTCATGACGAGCAAAGCTTGCTTGTGCTTTTCAAGGAAGCATTGCAGCAGTATCGGTGTTACCTGAGGAAATCACACTTTGATGGCAAGTCTATAAGCGAATTTCCGGTGAAGTCTCCTGTGCTAAATTTAGAAGACATTGAATGGAAAAACCTTGTTATGCACTGGTCTCGTTCCCAGGATGAGGTACTGTCTATGAAATCACATGACAATTTGAACTTCTACTTTTCCGCATGTGCCTTACGGATCTTTTTTGCAGGAAATCTGCTCGAAGAAGAATTCCGGTTTGACAAGAACGACAGAATATCGCAAATATGATGCCCGCTGCTTTGCTCTTGTTAGTACCTGTTGTCCTATATCACTGTACTTGCATACATACCTGGTTCATTATGTGACAGCAGTATGCATGATAGCTTGCTTATCAATTGTTCGCTCCAAATTATCTGATCTGTATGAATGGTTACATTAGTGTAGAATATATCCAATGCCAATGTTTTTTTAGCTCTACATTGTTCTTGTAAGTACATGCTGTCCTTTATCAGTGTACTTATAATGACAGGTAGTTGTTCATGTACCATCACTCTGCAGCTTATTTTCCTTTGCCCTCCATTTTCTACACATTAGATCTATATTTACTCTTACCATAAGGTTGGTACTGTTAGCTGTGCATTGCTCTTGGCTGTACCTTTTGCCTGTATCGCTGCACTTACATTTATAGCTACTTGGTTATGTAGCATCACTCTTCATCTTATATTAAATATTCTCCATTTTTCATATATTATCACATCTATATTTACTCTTAACAAAATGTAGAATAAAGGCAATGCTTTTGAAGAAGATTCTGTGGTAAACTTCTTGAATTGCCCCCCATCAGCATGGAAAAGGCCTTTATAGAGCCTGTCTTCACCAATAATGTAAGTTTGTCCATCTCAAGCCTTCAAACTTTGTTGTATATATTTGGTTAGGCATGACTGCAACAGCTGTTTATTTTAAGTGTTTGCATCAAATTGCTTGTTTAAAGTTTATTATGTAGTTCATAAACAAAAGTTTGTCCTTTCTCAGTTTAAGTTTTCAGTTGTACAACCAAGTTCCTTCTTCATACCATGTAAATTAAACTATACAGAGCAAGTGATCTTCTTTTGCACTGCATGTATGCTTCTGTTCTTCATCCGTAATCCAGTGGTGTGGTGAACCTACCCACTACAGCACAATGTCATATTCTGCAATGTCTTGACTATGAACAATGTCATATCATTCTACTATTATTTAAACCGTCTCTTTATTTGCCAATCTGAAATGGTATAAATTGATAGCACACTAACCATTGATACTTATGAGTTCTTGATCTGTAATCCAGTGGTGTCGTGAAGCTGCCAACTCCTTCACAATGTCATTTCCTACCATGTCTTGACCTGAACAATACCATATTGTGTTAATGCAATTTTAAACTGTGTCACTTTATTCGTCAATAAGAAATGTGATGAATTGTCAGCACTGATACTTTTATGTGCAAAACCTGTCATCTGTCTGCTTGTTTATCTTTCAGAGTGAGGAAGATATAAGTGTTGAACAAGTGCAGTCTCATCATCTTGCTCAGCTGCTTGTGCTGCAGCTCCCCAGCAGGGCTAACCTTTCTTGAACTCTATTGAAGTGCTGTCGGTTTTGTATATTATTTTGTCAGCGTGTTTATTTGCACTAGTGGCGATCTTTGATGCCCAGTGTATGTAATCTGCTGTCTGCTTGTGCTTTATTATCATAGTGGCGAACTTTGATGCCCAGTGGATGTAATATGCCGTAATTTCTTTATTGTACAGTCTAGGTTTTTTCTTATTCACGATGCTGTAGTTATTTTACTGTATATATATCCTGTCTTTGCAGTAAACCGGCCAAACCGTAAAATTACGGTACATAATCGGGCCGTCATGCAATCACGATGTACGTTGGGCCTGAAACGTGCCGAACAGCTCATGGGCCGGCAGCAGCCCGAAATGTACCCCGGCCCATGATTGTGCGAATCAAATCACGGGTTTTTAACAGGCCAAAATTATCTCGGTCCTTGTTTGGCCCAATCAGATATCGGCTGCGAGCAGGCCGGATGCAAACCGGGCCGTAGTTAGGCCCAACTATATGACGGGCTTTTAACAGGCCGAAATTAATATAGGGCCGAAATGTTAAATGGGCCCTTAACAGGCCAAAATTAATATCAGGCCAAATTACTAAGTGGGCCTTTAGCAAGTGGGCCCAAAAGCATAGTGTCCAGTTGACGGGTCGAATCTGATATGGGCCATAATTGAGCCCAAAGCCATTTAAAGGGCCGGACCTGATCTGGGCCGTAATTTGGACCAGAACGTGGTAGGATTTTAACAGGCCGGATCTCATATGGGCCACTATTAGGCCCGGAGCATGCCAGGCCATTAATGGACCGGATCAAATATGGGCCAGCATTTGGCCCAAAACATGGCAGACAGTTAATGGGCCAGCCTACTAGGGTCCTCAAAATCTTGTGGGCCTACAGCTGGGCCGGCCCATTAATGTCGGCGAAATCTCATGGGCCTTTAGCTGGGCCGGCCCATTATGATCTGCAAGAATCTTGTGGGCCTTTACCTGGGCCGGCCATTATGGCACACAAAAATCTTGTGGGCCTTTACCTGGGCCGGCCCATTATGGCCCGCAAAATCTTGTGGGCCTTTAGCTAGGCCAGCCCATTATGGTCCGCAAAATCTCGTGGGCCTTTAGCTGGGCCGGCCCATTTAAACTTGATGGGTCGGACCTGACACGTGTCTCCTCCAGCCAATGATGATTTTACACGTGGAAAATCCCCATTGGTCGGGGCTGTTAACGGGTTATCGGATCCAAAACCCGACCCGATAGCTTAACGGCGTTCCGTTACGGTGGATACCATGTGTCGGGGACCCTTGACGAAAGCACTTCTGTGACGCACGATTTATCGTCATGGAAGTGGACACTTCCGTGATGATTATTTTGGCAATGTCATGGTACACTTCTACGACAGCACAGGTATGACTATTTTGATTCTGTCATAAATTTGTCATGGATGTACATGCATGACAAAAAACGCGACCTACTATGACAAACACGTATCATCACGGAAGTGTATTTTTTTTCTAGTGTCTGCTTCGTCTACAGAACCAGGTGACACTTTCCAAGCTCATTTAGCTGGGAGCGCCCCTCGGGCTGCATTATTCCCAGGCCGCATGGGTCCATCCCTGTGGCATGTATCCCTTTTTCTTATGTCTTTAGCTTACTTTGTTGGGGGCACCCCTCGGGCTGCATCATCCCCAAGCCGCTTGTGCCGGACCCAGTGGCATGTATCTCCCTGCATTTACCCAAGCTGATTTGCCTTCCCTGCTTAACCTGCCTACGGTTATCACCTGCTCGATCGCCACCCGCCGCGGGTCCACTCACCCCGTGCAATTCGCTTGCGCGTTAAAAGGGGGGCTCCTGAGCATCGTGACTCAGGAGCTCTTATTGGCTCTCCAGCCCTCACCCCTGGCCTTGACCACGGCATCGCAACCTGGCATACCAGCGGCGGCTGAGCTCGCTCGAGGGCCGGGACCTGAGGACGTAGAGTGCTTGCACCCAACCGCCTTGCAGGAACATACAGTCACCAAGACTCAAGACCAGGCGCAACCCGCCTTGAGGTAGGGCCTCGTGAGTCCCGCGCTGGCTCACGAGTGCCCAGATACACCTCGCAGCCCTGCCGTGCAAGCCACATGTCAGGGCGGGGCTGTACACGCCCCGGGGGTCCTCCCGGAGGGGCCCCCCATCCCACGAACAAGTGGAAGCACCATGCTCCGCGCTGGCCGTCGACACTGCCGATGAGCGGCTATGCCCGTGCACAAGCGGAAGCACTATGCTCCGCGCTGGTGATAAACAACTGAGGGCGGCCACCATGGTCGTACCAACCTCAGGGAGCCCAGAGCTCAGCGTCCAGCCTCACCACAACGCCTCCCCTCGGGAGAGCCGCGCGAGGGGGCTGCGCTCGGGTCACACCCAAGCGCACGCCACCCAACCAGGTCTCCCGGACCTGGGCGTCGCGCGCCCCTCCCGAGGCCTTGGCGAGGGCAGGTATGGAAATTCTTTGCACGTCAAGGGGGACTCCTAAGCATCGCGAATCAGGAGCCTAACTAGTCATGTAGCCCCTCACTCCTTGGTCCGTCCTGGTCTCCGGCCGGCCCAATGGCGGTTGAGGTATGCGTGGGGCCGGGCTCTGCCAACGTAGAACATTAATCTATCCTCGCATACTCTCCCTATAAGATGTTTGCGTCTCAAGGGGGACTCCTGAGCATCGCGACTCAGGAGCCTAACTGGTCACGTAGCCCCTCACTCCTTGGTTCGTCCTGGTCTACGGTCGGCCCAATGGCGGTTGAGGTATGCGCGGGGCTGGGCTCTGCCGACGCAGAACACAAAGTGGATAGGAAGAAAATCGCAAAATCTCGAAGCAAATATTACAAACATACTGTCCTCACAGTATCAAATGAAAAGTCTAAACGCCTCCACGAGGCCTGATGCATGGTGCAGGAACAAAATAGGAAACTAGCTGCAGGTCACCCCTGAACACCGTCGTCACTTGCAGAAGGTGCTCCATCCCGGGTAGCGACGCCTTCACCTGCACCGCCAGCCGCAGGGTCGGCGGCATCGCCAGACAATGGCGAGGAGGCAAAGCCGCGGAACTTCCCCAGCAGGGCCTCCACCTGACCTTGCACAGCTGTGGCGGCGGCTTCACAGTCATCCTCAGCCACAAGCTCCAGCAGCTCCTCAAGGCAAGTGTTGGGGTCGCGAAGGTACAAGTGGCTGAAAACGCGGGTCAGTGCAGCCGAAGACAGGACGCGAGCCTCTGCCTCCGCCATAGGACCGATGCCGTCAACGACTTCCTCGAGCGCCTTCACCAAGAGAGGAAGCAACCGGGCGGGGCCGTCCTCATCGGTGGCCAGCGACTTCTCCAGGCCGTGCTCGTAGAGCTTCTTCAGTGCCTTGCGGGATCTCTTGTCGAGGTCGGCAAAGGCCGCGCGGTCTTCGGCCAGGACTCGCGCCTTGGCGTCAAGATCGGCCTCCCTCGCCTCCACCTTCCACTCCAACTTTTCCAACCGGTTGCACTCGGCGGCCTGCGCCTTCCCCAGCTCCGCCAGCTCAGCATCACGGTTCTTGACGGCGTCCTCCCGGGCCTTCACCTCCTCCTCCTTTGCCAGGCGGCCGCGCGCTTCTTCGGCGTGCTTGTCGCACAGGCTCTGCAACTCGTCCTCCAGCACTTGGCAGCGGTCACGGGCGGCCTTGGCGTCTTGGAGCGCCATCTCACGATCGGCGGCAGCATCGGCGTCTCTCTGCTTCTCCTTCTCGGAAGCCGCAGCGGCCTGGTTCAGCATCGCACGAACCGCCAGGTCAGAGTGAAGCCAGCCAGAGGCCAGCTCCAGGCACCCGGCCACCAGGCGTGGGTCTGCGCCCAGGAGATATGCGTGCAACCGGGTCATTTCTGAAAGAGCACGTTCCAGAACAGCAGCAGGAGCAGAAGAACCAGGGAGTGGAGGTGCAGCAGTGGGAGGAGCCGACGTCGTCGCCAGGACCTGGGAGATAGCGGGTTCCGGAGTAGCTGGGACCTCTTCAACCGTGCCAGACGCCGGCACTTCCAGAGCCAACGGGGCCATGGGGCCTGACCCCACACGACGATGTTCCTCTTGGCCTCGCGAGGACGACTGGGTTGGGGAGGTATGGGCGTTGCTGCCTCCTTTCTCTGCGGAGGAAGGCACGGCCGCCGTACCCTCTTTCCTCTTCTTCGCTGAAGGCGCCGGCCTGATCGACCGAGGGCGAGCATCAGGAAATAACAAGTACAAATAGGGACAAGGCAAAGCTTAAGACACTTACCGATCCACCGCGACATACTTCCGCTTGGGGAGCTTGAAGCCTGACAGCATTGGGACCTGAGGAACAGGCGTGCGGGATTCGGCAGCGGTAGGCGGTGCGGAGGCAGGGCCGGAGCCAGCCCCAGAAGGAGTCGGGATGGAGGCGGCTTCGCGAGGCACCAGCGACGACCTACCCTTCATTAGGATGAGGGGCTGGTCCCTCTCCTCCTGGCGGGTATCAGCCTCGGCATCGTCAGGATGGGCGGAGGATCTCGGCCTTGCTCAGAGGGGAAGTCTCCCCCACCTCTTCAAGACTCTTCTCCAAGTCCACCTCCTCTTCCTCCCCCCCATGGGACTCGTCAGAGGACACCTCCACCGGCTTTGGTGCCGCAGGGGATCCTGGGAGCGCCGGCGGCACCAGCCCGCGCGCGTCAAAGGTCGGCCTGGAGGCGACGAATTCCTCTCGGTCCCTGCGTTGGAACAGGGGAACGAAGGCGCTTGGCGGGTACTCCTGGTTGTCCCCAACTATGAGACGCAAGACAGCGGCCAATTCATCGTCAGGCAGGGCCCCCGGCCTCAGGCGGGTCTTGTTTCCCTCTTCTTCAAGCTCCCACAGGGGGCGCGCGCGTGCCTGGAGCGGGGCAACTCGCAGCGTCGAGAACTCCCTCAGGAGCATTACCCCCGTCACCTTGGCCGCCTTCGCGTTGCCCGGCTTCAAGTCGGTCATCATCTGCCCCAACACTAACGATGCCCGATCATCAGCAAGCTCCGCCTTGGGCCACCCCCCGTTGGAAGAGGGCGCCACCGTTGGCAAAACCAGACGCGGATCGGCGCGCTTGGCGTCCATCATGACCCACTTGGATCGATTGTTGTCGGCCCTCTTCCCGGTGCTCGAGATCGAGTTGGCCTTGCCGGATGCGACAAAATTAGCGCATCCGGAGATGTGCCCCTTGCTGACACGGAGGAAGAAGAAATGGCGCAGGAGCGCCACAGATGGCATCATGCCCAGGTACGCCTCACAGTAGTAGGCGAAGATGGATAGGAGGAGGACAGAGTTGGGATGGAGATGCAACGCCTGCAGCCCATAGTGGTCGAGGACTTCATAAAAGAAATCGGAGAAGGGAGGAACCAACCCGACGGCAACACTGCTCGAGAAGAAGGGGAAGAAGGTGCTTTCCTCAGGCTCTGGCACGTCAGAGGCAAGCCGGAGCTCGGTCTCTCCCCACTCATTGCTCTCACCCACCGTTAGCAGGCGCACGGAGGCGAGGCTCTTCTCCGTGATGGTGGGCACCTCAAGGGCCGGCTCGTACCAAGCCGGTGCTGAGGAAGTCCTGACTTTGCGCGGTGCCATGGATCACAGATGGAGGATGAGATTGGAACGGATCTGGAGGTAGCGGTGGCGAGGAGCGAGAAAGGGGATCTGGAGCGAGGCGAGGAAGAAGTAATGAAGGCAAGTGCTGCCTGCACCAGCCTTTTGTCAGGTCAAGCAGTTGCCGAGGCAGCGTGGAGAAGTGGAGACACCCACGTCCAATCAACCGCCATGCGTCAACCGAGGCCGCAGGATTTTGGGGCCCGCGGTGCTCCGTACTTGACCCTTGGCTTCGCCGCGAAGCCAAGCCCAAGCGCACCTTGGGCCCGGGGGCTACTGTCAGCGTTCTGGGAATGGGGGTCCCCAGACTTGCCTGCCTGCGGCCCACGGCGTGGCTAAGTCAGCGGGCCGTACGGCCCATCTTCATCAACGAGGCATCCAAGACCCTCGCGAGGGACCAAGCCTCGCGAGGCGGACGGTGCAAGACCTCCTCAGGAGTGGCCTGGCCAGGCAGGCTCACGAGGAGCAGAGATATCAAGGCAGGGAAAACCTCACGAGGCTCTCGTGACGTGAGCCATGATGATCGAGACCAGGCGGGCGCCAGCGCGCGCAGCGTCCTTGTTTCCTCTTTGGTGCTAAGGAGGCCAGCGCAAGCGAGGAGTACCGAGGCATCAGGCAAAGGTTGCCTTATTGGTGCAATGAGACCAAGACTAGAAGGAAGGCAGGACGGAGGTCATCGTGGAGCCCAAGACGGCGTCACCACCAGAGCCTTTCGCAGGCGAAGACCACTTTTGTCAGGATAGCTTGTACTAGCTGTCCCCCTTCAAATTTGCCCGCCGTTGTTGGCTCCCTTCCCGCTCAATATTTGGGAAGAGGACCAGGGCCTATATAAGTAGAGCTAGCCACCACCGTAGGGGACAACTGACTAAGAGGCATCTCACCCACACAAGCTGGACGAGCACAAGAACACCTCAACCTCAAGAGGTTGTTCTTCCCCTTGTACTGTTCGTCATCAGCCCAAGAGGCAATCCACCACCACCACACTGGAGTAGGGTATTACACACAACGGTGGCCCGAACCAGTATAAACCTCATGTCTTTCCGTGTTGCGAGTTCGTCGAGTTCGTCCGTGAGATCTTAGCGAGCTAGGGCGTGGATTGGTAGTAGGGAAAGACTTCGCGCGCACCCCAGAGTTCGAACCATAAGGGTTTGCCGGAACCCCACATCCGACACTGCCCTTGTGTATTTGTCTTGTTTACTTTGCACTTTACACATCTATTGCTGTGCTTGACTTACTATCAATCCAGATATATTTGGCAGCAAGCTGTGAGGCCCTTTTATTTTACCGGTTCACTCTTTTGAAAAACCTCTTGGATTATGTATATTCATATGAACTGTTCAACTTGTGTCATCTTCGGGTGAAAGTTTGCAAGCTGGCTTGGAACTTCAATCAAGTGGGAAGGAAGGTAACCTTAGCTCACCCAGCTCATTCGTCGTTGTCCCTACTTATTATATGGGGTCTCCACTACCCATCTAATTTGTTAATCATTTTGGGCTATGTTTGCACAGCATTTTCCCAAACCAATTTTAGCGGTTCCTTCTCTTTCAATTTCACAGTTTTAGCTGATGATTTGGAGACTGTAGCCCTGTTATTTATGTGCACATGCCTCATTTGCATGTTTGAACCAGGTCTTTGTTCTTGCTTCACCAATTTTATTAGTACCATCTTCAGTCGTTTTTTTATTGTTTGTTGCTTTTAAAGTGCTCCACTAGGTTATCCTGTATTGTGCCTCCACTAGGTTATGGCCATTAGTACCTCAGCCAATTGTTTTGTTCTTATGCAAATTACCAACTCTTTACTTGTAGAAGTTATCTTTGAAGTATCTGTGGTAAAACACATTGTCCTTTGGTTTTTCAAATCTGTCATTATTTCGTTGGTTGCTCTGCATTCTTTGTTTGTTTGATGTGCACATAATTAAGAACTGCAGTCTATGTCGGTCTTGATGATGTTGTTTGCATTTTATGAGTGATTGCTGCTCGCTGCCATTTTTAACTGTCTAACTGGTTGGTGTTCCTGGTCCTACAGGCTCACATACCATGTCGAATACCTCGACCGATCTTACTAAAACCTCTGGGTCTGGCACCTCTTCATTGACAAATGCAGGTACGTTGGTCAACCACCCTTGTTCATTCCCCAACCAGGACGAACCTCCATCATCTCGGGGGCAGACTTTACACTATAGCAGCAGGGTCAGTTGACACCTACGACCAACAACATATGACACATTCACACATACATGTTAACTAAGAGCAGTTTGTCATGAACCAATAAAAGTTAGCAATACAAGTGCTGACTCATGAGTACACATCTGCCTGCAAATGTTTGGTGTTAGAAATCACCAAATGTATGCATCAAGGGCTTCTATTCATTATTGATGATAATACTCCCTCTGTTCACTATTAGAAGATGTTTTAACTTTTTTCTAACTGGGATGTATTTAGACACGTTATAGTGTGTTTGTTCACTCATTTCAGTCCATGTAGTCCATATTGAAATAGTGAACGGAGGGAGTATTCGATTTAGTGATGATATGCAGTGGTTGACATGTCTCGACGATTATACATTTGATTTAGTTACAGAAGTTA
Source organism: Triticum aestivum (assembly GCF_018294505.1). Taxonomy (NCBI): domain Eukaryota; kingdom Viridiplantae; phylum Streptophyta; class Magnoliopsida; order Poales; family Poaceae; genus Triticum; species Triticum aestivum. The sequence continues at coordinate 461,408,748 of NC_057799.1, forward strand.
GTATTTAGTATCTACATCAGGGAACATTTCCCCCCTTAAGCTTCCCATTGCCAAACTTTTATATGTCCATTCACATTACCTATCTGATACAACAACACCATCATGCTTTGATGGTGTTCATTGCACTACCTTAAGTACTGTACCTGCTGCATTTCTAATTGCTGAACTCGTTGGAGGTGCTCCTGTTGCTGCAGTCTCACAGATTGTGAATTTGACAAGCCATGCTGAAAACTCTGGGATCTCGGTAGTGAAAAATGCAGGTAAATTGTTGAACAGTGTCAACTGTTTCTGTAGCTGGGTGAAAATCATCTGCTCATTGATACCTAACATTATTAGTTGCAAACACACCAAATGTATAGTCATGTAGATGCATTCATCACTGATAATATTATTACGTAATAAGCCATGTTTCAGTTTCATTTTTTCTGACATAGAACTGGCTGTGCTGCGTTCTGCTGTCTTTTTACCACTTTGTTCCTTTGTAAATTATTACCTTTTGAACGATCTGGAAGACATTGTTTTGCCTATCAAGTATCTGTTAGCTGTTTTGCTTATATTATATTACGTTCATGGTAGTTCTATTTTTCCAAGGATGAATTTGGATTTGGGGGGGGGCTAATTTTTTCATGTTTATACTGTTAAACATGATGTAACGTATCAGGAGGAGATATTCACTTGTAGTTAGGAGATAGATAGGATAGCTAGGCGCATGGTTATCTTGTATTCGGTTGTAACTAGCTCCTTTATCTCTTGTCTTTCTTCCTCCTCAAGTTGTATCTCCAACAACCTTTGTACGCGTGATCAGGCTTCGCAACCCTCTATATAACACGCAACACGTCCCCCATGAAAGGGTAAGACGTTTCCGCATCGCACATGGTATATAGAGCCTTCCTCCTCCAAATCATCTAACCCTAGCTCATCTCCATTAGTGCCCTAGCCATGTCTTCCTCCGGTTCCTCCCACCCAAACCTCAACCAGCAGGTCACGGAGAAACTTACCCGCACCAACTACGTCTTGTGGCGCGCCCAAATCGTGCCGCAGATGCGAGGTGCTGATGTCTTCGGCTACGCCGATGGCACCATATCAGAGCCGACCCGCTTCCTCGTCAGCAAGTACAAAGACGGGAAGGAATCATCGGCGCCCAACCCTCTCCACCCCATCTGGGTCCGAGAGGACCAGCAGGTCCTTGGCTACCTGCTGAACAACCTGTCCAAGGAAGTGCTGGTGCAGGTGACCGCGATCACCACGTCGCACGCGCTCTGGACAGCTCTGGCGGGCATGTTCTCAACGCAATCACTGAGCCGGGTGAACAACATCCGAACGGCTCTCATCAACACGTATAAGGGGAACCAGTCCGTCGCCACCTTCTTCGCCCACATGCGCGGCCTGGCGGACGAACTCGCCAAGGTCGGCAAGCCTCTCCAAGACGATGAACTTGTCTCCTACATCCTCCATGGGCTGGACATGGACTACCAGCCCCTGGTGTCCGCCCTCGACGCCCGCATCACGCTGATCTCCATCGACGAACTCTTCTCCATGATGAGTAACTTCGACTAGCGCGTGGCACTCTTCCAGGCCTCGGGCGGGTTCAAGTCGTCTGCCAACGCCGCTTTCCACGGCCGTGGCCGCGGCTCCTCTCGTCCTCGCGGATCCTCTCGTTCCAAGGGCAAGCACTCTGGCGGGGGACACGGCGGCAACAACAACTCTCGCGGCGGCGGTCGCCCCTCCTCCAACAACAACAGGGGCCGTCGCGGCGGTTCCACCAGATCGCGGCCAGACGCTCCTCGCTGCCAAATTTGTGGTAAGCCAGGGCACACTGCAAGAGATTGCTGGTACCGCTATGAAGATGGTGATGACTCCTCCCAAGACGAGGACAAAGTTGATGCTACTGCGGATGGCTCCTATGGGATCAACACCAACTGGTACGTCGAGAGTGGCGCCACCAACCACACCACCAATGAACTTGAAAACGTTACCATGAAGGAAAAATACCACGGCAAGGATCACATCCACACTGCTAGTGGTTAAGGAATGAGGATAAACCACATTGGTCACTCAATTTTTAATACCCCTCGTCGTAAAATTCATCTTAGAAAAATCTTGCATGTTCCTAGTGCCAACAAAAGTTTTCTTTCCGTTCATAGAATTGGTCTTGATAATCATGTCTTTCTTGAATTTCATCATTATTTCTTTTTGATCAAGGATCAGGCAACAAGGAAAATCCTCTATCGCGGTAGATGTGTTCGAGGGCTCTACCTGTTGATTCCGGAGGGTACAAGATTCAATAAACAAGCTTTTGGTGTTGTCAAACTTTCGTCAACACAGTGGCACGATGGATTAGGACATGCTTCTTTCTCTTTAGTTGAAAAATTGCTTAGGAAAAATAAGCTCCCGCATGTTGGTGAGCGCAATATTGAAACTATTTGTGATTCTTGTCAGCGAGCTAAAAGGCATCAATTACCTTACCCAATTTCTACAAGTGTTTCTACCAAACCATTGCAATTGATTTTCTCTGATGTATGGGGTCCTGCCCCTAGTTCTGTTGGTAGACACACCTATTATGTGAGCTTTATTGACGACTATAGCAAGTTTTCTTGGATCTATCTTCTTAAGAAAAGATCTGAAGTTTTCCAAGTGTTCAAAAATTTCCAAGCACTTGTTGAGCGCAAGTTCGACTCTAAGATCATTGCGGTTCAGTCAGACTGGGGGGCGGGGGGAGTATGAGAAGTTGAACTCCTTCTTCCAAACCCTAGGCGTCTCACTTCTTGTGTCATGCCCCCACTCTCACCAACAAAATGGCTCAGTCGAGCGCAAACATCGACACATTGTCGAAGTTGGCCTAGCCCTCTTAGCTCATGCTTCCATGCCACTTAAGTTTTGGGACAAAGCGTTTCTTACTGCTGTCCACATCATTAACATGCTTCCTAGCCGTGTCATAAATAATGAGACTCCAGTAGAATGCCTTCTCCACATCAAACCAGACTACACCACACTTCGTGTCTTTGGCTGTGCATGTTGGTCAAATTTACGTCCCTACAACAATCGCAAATTGATGTTTCGCTCTAAGCAATGTGCTTTTCTTGGGTATAGTGCCCAACATAAAGGTGTAAAATGCCTTGACATCTCCCCGGGTCGTGTCTATATCTCCCGTGACGTCGTCTTCGATGAGACAAAGTTTCCTTTCGCTGATCTACACCCAAATGCTGGTGCCCTCCTCCAGAAAGAAATTCTTTTACTACCTTCAAATATCTTTGGTTATGATCAAGGGGGCATTAATGATTGTGTTGATCATATGTTGGCTAACCCTTTAAACAATGCGCATGAGCCTTCTGTTGGTGTTACAGGGATGCAGACCAGCGAAATGGAGAAAACAACGATGAAGAAATCGCTCCAAACGAGCCAAATCGCGTGTGCCGCGGCGTGGGGAGCATATCCCCCTCGGGATCGCAGTTGCAGCTAGCCAGGCAATCGTCTCCGGGATCTGCGCCAGGGGCTAGCTGCCTGCAGTGTTTGCGCCAAGCGCGCCAGACGCGGTCGACCGCACGGGCGCCAGCGACCCGCCGCTCGACACGCGCCCTCCGGCCCGCGCCAATCCCCCGTCGCCACGCGGCAGCCCGAGGATGGCCAGAACCGCACGCGCTTTATGGTCCAGCCCGTGTACTACACCCGGCGCCCCCTCATTCGCCAGGCGGACGTGGAGACAGCCCCTGACTCTAGCGGGTCCTCGCCATCGTCGGCTCATGATGAGCCTGCAAGCCGCCCTGGATCTTCTGCGGCTACCGCGCCACCAACGCTTCAGCCCACTGCCACAGAAGATCCGGTCGGTCTCGGTTCGGCTGCTGCAGGCGGATCTTCCTTGAGGGCTGTCGTGTCTCCAGCAAGGGCTCCGGGATCCTCTGCGGTCATGGATTCTCCTGCACCACAACGCCGTACAAGGCTGCAACAAGGGGTAATTCAACCTATAAATTACAAAAATATAACAAAATATGGTCTCGTTTGCTCTATAGGTGAACCAGGCGAGCCCAACACATTTGAAGAGGCACTAGGTGATGAAAAGTGGAAAAGGGCAATGTGTGAAGAATACAAAGCTCTAGAGAAAAACAAGACATGGCACTTGGTTCCTCCACAGCAAGGTAAAAAACCTTATTGATTGCAAGTGGGTGTTCAGAATTAAGAGAAAATCTTATGGAACCATTGATCGTTATAAAGCTAGACTTGTTGCAAAAGGCTTCAAACAACGTTATGGTATAGATTATGAGGATACCTTTAGTCCGGTTGTAAAAGCTGCCACCATCCGTCTTGTCTTGTCTATTGCTGTTTCCAGAGGCTGGAGTCTCAGGCAGTTCGATGTACAGAACGCGTTTCTTCATGGTGTTCTGGAAGAGGAAGTGTACATGAAACAACCTCCTGGGTTTGAAAGCAAAATTGCTCCTTCTCATGTTTGCAAACTTGACAAAGCACTGTATGGATTAAAGCAAGCTCCAAGGGCGTTGTATTCTCGTCTTTGTCATAAAATGCAGGCACTTGGTTTCATTCCATCTAAGTCTGACACCTCATTGTTTATTTACAACAAGTCCAACACATGCATATTTGTTCTCATATATGTTGATGATATTATTGTGACAAGCTCATCTAATGAACAAATCATAGGATTGTTGAAGGACTTGGGTGCAGATTTTGCTTTGAAGGATCTTGAAGAGACACAAGGATGGACTTCATCTCTCAGGAAAAGTATGCAACTGATCTGGTAAAAAAGGCTGGCTTGCAAGGTTGTAAACCCTCTCCCACTCCTTTATCCAGTTCAGAAAAATTATCTCTGTCAGAAGGGACACTCTTGAATCAAGAGGACAACACAAGATACAGAAGTTTGGTAGGAGCATTACAGTATCTCACCTTGACTAGACCTAACATTTCCTTTGTTGTTAACAAAGTATGTCAGTTCCTGCATGCACCTACCACTATTCACCGGACAACTGCTAAACGTATAGTTAGATACATCAAAACCATTGAGTATTGGGAAGGATGCCTAGATGACAGAAGGTCAACTGGCGGGTTTGCAGTATTTTTTGGACCTAACTTAATATCATGGTGTGCACGAAAACAGGCTACTGTCTCTAGGTCAAGCACAGAGGCAGAATATAAAGCATTAGAAAATGCTACAGCAGAAATCATATGGGTTCAGTCCATGCTGAAGGAGCTTGGTGTGAAAACTACGCAAGCCCCATGCTTATGGTGTGATAATCTTGGTGCCACTTATCTCTCTGCAAATCCAGTCTTTCATGCCAGAACAAAGCATATAGAAATTGATTTTCACTTTGTCAAAGAAAGGGTTGCTCAGAAGCAACTTGATATTTGGTTTGTGCATTCCAGAGATCAAATTGCAGATGGATTCACAAAGGCCTTACCTGTAAGAAGCTTTGAAAACTTCAAGCATAATCTCAACTTGACCAAGTTGTGATTAAGGGAGGGTGTTAAACATGATGTAACATATCAGGAGGAGATATTCACTTGTAGTTAGGAGATAGATAGGATAGCTAGGCGCATGGTTATCTTGTATTCGGTTGTAACTAGCTCCTTTATCTCTTGTCTTTCTTCCTCCTCAAGTTGTATCACCAACAACCTTTGTACGCGTGATCAGGCTTCGCAACCCTCTATATAACACGGAACACATCCCCCACGAAAGGGTAAGATGTTTCCGCATCGCACATATACTGCATAACAATACTTGAAGCAATCATTTTTAACGCTATATATAGGTCATGCTTAAAAAATAAAATAAATGTTCCTCATCAGAAGAGAGTAATGAAAGTGAGTAAGTTGAGATTCTTTCATGCACAAGCTTCTTTCTTCACCTTGGGTCCTTATAAAAGTTGAGCCAAGGCAGGTTATGACAATCCGCAATGGATTATTGCAGTTCCTTGCGTTCTTTTCCTGTATATATACCAAGTAAGTTGGACATAGTCTTGGCACATCACTATAGTTTGTATGCATCATCTGGCAAGGCGTACTACTGTCTTGCGCACTATTAACCAGTGTGATACACTTGTGGGAGTGCAGGCGTCAGTGACTAAGGCTGGAGCTGGATCGCGCACTGGTAGTGTCCTGGAACTGGAAGGTCCTAAGCAAGAAGTTGAGAATGCCTAGCTTCTAGACTTGTGATTCAAGAGATGGTTTTCTGATGAACAAGATGCTGTTGGAACAAAAGGAAAAAAAATAAACCTGCTGCTGCTTGTACTGCACTATGTTTCTGTGGCCTATATGTTTGTGCGAGAGCTGAAAGCGTCTTGCCCTATCGAGGGGACTCCGTACGTGTTATACTGGCCAGGGGCGCCCCTCCCTGGTAAGCGCATACAATTGAGATCGACAGGAGTTACATCTTGGGAAGGAAGTCTAGAGAGAGAGGTTAGCTAGGATTATAGACGATAAGATACCGGTCTAACTACCTAACCTCCACACCCAAGATGTTTCCTGTCACGTTACAACACAACACGTACGGTACTACATATTACAATGGTTGACACCCTCCCTTAATCACAACTTCATCAAGTTGAGATTATGCTTGAAGTCTTCGAAACTTCTTGTAGGTAGAGCTTTGGTAAACCCATCTGCAACTTGATCTTTGGAGTGGATGAACCGAATATCTAAGAGTTTATTTGCAACTCTTTCTTTGACAAAATGGAAGTTTGTCTCGATGTGTTTTGTTCTTGCATGAAAAACTGGATTTGCTGACAAATAGGTAGAACCTAGATTATCACACCATAAGCATGGAGCTCTAGTACTTTTTATACCTAGCTCCTTCAGGATGGATTGCACCCATATTATCTCTTTTGTTGCATTGGCCAGTGCCTTGTGTTCTACCTCTGTGCTAGATCTGGAAATAGTAGCTTGCTTTCTAGCACACCAGGATATTAGATTGGGACCAAAGAATACTGCAAACCCACCTGTGGAAGTGTCTGTCATCCAAACATCCTTCCCAATCTGAGTCAGAAAAGGCACTGATAAGGGTAGAAGATGACTTGCTGAAATTCAAACCAATGCTCAAGGTATTTTTCACATATCTGACTATGCGCTTGGCTGCAGTCAAATGAACTATAGTGGGTGCATGAAGGAACTGACATACTTTGTTAACAACAAAAGAGATATCAGGTCTAGTGAGTGTCAAATACTGGAGTGCACCTATTAGACTTTTGTAAGACGGATCTTTCTCCATCTGAGAGATATCGATAGACTTGACAGTCACAAACAGGTTCTTCCTGGCCTTCAGAATGTCAACATAGATCAAGGATTACTCCTTCGCCCAGAAGGGACGACCAACAAGAGCCTCATCCTGAGAACGGTGATACGGGTTGCGAATGCGGAACTCGCCAAACTCCTTGGTGGTCATCTCATCTGGAGGGGTTTACTTCTCCTTCTCCTTTTGCTTACTGGATGTCTTCTTCACATGTTGCCTAGGAGGACCACTGGAACTTGCTGGAGTTCCATCTACTGTACGGTATCACTTGGAACCGCCGGGACGGTCTGGGTTCTTGCGACGAGCATGATGAACAGAGATAACATCACCTAGAACCCACAAACATAGAGCGAGGGAAAAGCAGGTGTAAAGCCATTGCATAAGCCAAGAGAAACAAAATGAGAATAGAAGTAAGTGCAAAAATTTCTAGAAACTTGGTCACAGCGGCAGTACCGTGTCCATCAGCGGTAGTACCGCCCACCCGACGGGATAACTTCTGCGGTGCGGATCCAGTAGTACCGATGACGTAGAAGTGCAAAATCTTGGGAAAGACTACTATACTTCTATCTAGCAATCAACCCGCATCCTACTCATGCCTAGATTTAGCCAAAAATCTACGAATACCACATGCGTTGCCCTAGGACCAAGATTCAAAAAATCAATGCTGAGGAAATCGTTAACTGGTACCTGCTCGCTCGGCTTGGGAGTACGATAAATCGGTGAATCAGCCTATTAACTGGATTAATCGGTCGATCATTAGTCGGTGGAATTTTAAACACAATAAGCAAAAAAATTATATGGAGACAATAGAACTTGAATGATATAAAAAACTCTACATTGCAAATATAAAGCAAATGTCACTGCTTTCTTTTCTCAATAGATCCCGAACATGTATAGAACAGTCATCAACAGTCATCCATGTGGGCATCGAAAATCATTAACAAATGTGTATACAACACATTATTTTTGCTGATTTCTACGTGATCTGCAACTCCGAGAGATGGCGGCACCCGACTGAGACACTCAGAGAGAAGCACTACAAAAAAATACACTTCCGTGATGATACGTGTTTGTCACAGTAGGTTGCGTTTTTTGTCATGCATGTACATCCATGACAAATTTATGACAGAATCAAGATAGTCATACCTGTGCTGTCGTAGAAGTGTTCCATGACATTACCAAAATTATCATCACGGAAGTGTCCACTTCCATGACGATAAATCGCACGTCACATAAGTGCTTTCGTCAAGGGTGACCGACATGTGGCATCCACCATAACGGAACGCCGTTAAGCTATCGGGTCGGGTTTTGGATCCGATAACCCGTTAACAGCCTCGACCAATGGGGATTTTCCACGTGTAAAATCATCATTGGCTGGAGGAAACACGTGTCAGCTCATCGCTGGGATAGATGTCATCCACTCATTGGACAGAAGGCACCTATGATACGTCGACACGTGGCACGGCCCAAAAGAGGCCCATTCCTGTGAAAAGGCTGGCCCATTTGACTTGGTCAAAAGGTGGCGGGCCGGCCCATGGAAAGCCTGTTAACGGCCTGTTCGCATATAGCCCATTTACAGCCCGCTAACCCAAGGCCCGTTACGCCCTATTCGAATTAGGCCCAGTAGCATCATCTTGGCCATCCAATATGATTACAGCCCGTTTTCACTTCTGGCCCATGTATGGCCCATGACGTCTTTCAGCCCATATGAGGCCCTATGTAACTCTTGGCCTATTAACGGCCCGTGGTGAAACTGGCCCGTAATGAATAGTGTATCACTTTACACCCATTAACGGCCCGTGGTGAAACTGGCCCGTAAAGAATAGTGTATCACTTTATACCCATTAACGGCCCGTTATTCAGTTGGGCCTTTTCCAGCCCATGTTATCTTTCGGCCTTCTCAGAGCCCATTTATTCTTGGGCTATTTTTCCAGCATTCGTTTACTTACGGCCCGTTACTGTCATTTTCTGCTTGTGGGCCAAATTCAGCCCGTGGTTACAGTCGGCCCGTTTGTGGTCCGTTAATACGTTGGGCCGTTTTCATAGCGTCATCAAATACGGCCTATTAACGATGGCCCGTTATGGTCGGCCTATGAACGGACGATTCCAACTCTAGCCCGTTTATGGCCAGAACGCAGTCTGTTTGGCCCATGAACGGACGATTCCAACTCTAGCCCGTTTACGGCCAATCGATCATACGGCCCGTATAAGGCCCATTGATGATACGGCCCGTAGAAGGCCCAGTGTTTCTACGGCCCGTAGAAGGCCCACTGTTTCTACGGCCCGTAGAAGGCCCACTGTTTCTACGGCCCGTAGAAGGCCCACTGTTTCTATGGCCCGTAGGAGGCCCAGTGTCACTACAGTAAATATTAGCCCATGGTTATTATGGCCTAGTTTTAAAAAATAGGTTATTGCAGCCACTAGCAAACCGCAGAAAAAGAACTGCACTGACTACAAGCAAACAAATAAAAAGACAACAAGGAAATAAATAAGCAAGCAACTTACACTAGGCTATCACGGCTATTACGCATATTACATCCACTGGGCATCAAAGTTCGCCACCAGTGCAAATATAGGGAACACAGCAGCATATAAACGCCGCAACAAAACAAGTCCAGAACTAAAACCACTTCAGAAGAGCTCAAGAAACAATATCCTGGGTACCCATAATGCTGGCAAGAGGCTTAGCAAGCTTATTAACTTTCTCTTGTTTGGCGCTTAAGTCCTCCAGCGCTTGCTGTTGCACCAGAAAGTATGCATCTGAATTCTGCAGGGACTTCCTCAGTCCTTCGGCTTCCTGTCGCATAACATCTGATCGATGTCTTTCAACTTGAAGTTGAGACTCAAGAAGCCGAACTGATTCAGGCAACGAGTTCGAAGAGTTGGTGCCAGCAGTGGTAGCCAGTAACTCGAACACTACATCAAGAAAGGACTTTGGGGTTGTCTCAGTGTCTTCAATATAGTTTTTATCAGCTTTCTTGGAGACCAACAGGGATGTCTCACTATCTTGAACATTATCTGCATTACTTCCTTTACCATTGCATAACAGGGTACTCTTCTCCAATATTTTATCCGCGTTCTAAAAGAGAAACAAACAAACACATCTCAGGTTTACAATATAGTATATGAAGCTCATTTTGGTAAACCAGTTCAGTAGTAAGGTGGACAGGATAACAGCATGAAACAAACATATATCTATGTAGTATGGTCACTGTATGGTCTATATCATTCTAGTTTATGTTGCCAAATCAAGATAGATACAGTTCGAATCATATCTATTTAAGACAAAGCAGCATAGACAGAATATAAGTGTGGGAAACTACACAGCAAAAACAACACTTGTAATGTGCATGGCATGAGAACATAACTTTTTATTCAATTGAAACTGAAATCAACATAGAGCAAGTTACAACGGCAAACAGCCAAACACGTTGAAGAAACAGGTTTAAAACATACCTGTTGCACCATTGGAAATTCAATTGCATCCTTCAAATTTGAAATTAGTTGGTATCAGTAAATACAGTGATGCAAGAGCAAAGTAGTATGAACCATAGCTACAGAACCTCACCTAAGAACAATTCTTCTTCTACTTTAAGCGTTGACTTCGGGTTCGGAGTGGTGGTCCTCGTGATTTCGGCACTGCAGTTGCCTTACTAACTGCTCGTGCTTGGGTGCTCTGTGGTGGAGACGGTGCTGTGTCAACGGGAACTGGGTGTCTATCTGCTGGGGTTGGGGTTAGAAGGGGTGTAGCTGGTTCTCTGTCCAACTGGGTAGGGGTACAATCTGCATGAGTGTGGGTTATGTGTGGTGGGGCTGGTTCATGGGCAAGTACAACCGTGGTTCTATCTGCATCGACAGGTAGCACGATCTTTTCTGAAGACCGTGTTTTTACTCCCACAGATACTGCCATCACTCCCTCCAATTGAAATGGCTGATAAACAAGAAAAGTAATTGAATGTACAGACATTGTAAGATAGACAGGTGCAATGGATAGTAGGGAAGAAAACAGGGCATGAAATAATTCACATTTATGTTGTCTAAGCAAACAGAATAGCAGGACATAATTTCACATATATGATGACTAATTAAACAGGATAGCATGACACAATTTCACATGTATGATGGCTAACTAAACAGGATAGAATGACATACTTCAAAATATGATGACTATGTAAACAGGATGACATGATATAACTATACGATGTGTCTATTAAAGTGGTTGGCATGCCATAAATCACAAACATGCCGTCGATGGAAACATGATGGCATGATATAATTCACGGATAGAATGACATAATTTAAAATATGATGACTATGTAAACAGGATGAGATGATATAACTATATTATGTCTTTAGAAAATGGGTTGGCATGCCATAATTCAGATACATGCTGTCTTTGTAAACATCATGGCATGACATAATTCAAATATATGATTTATATACTAAGGAAGTGAGCAGAGGGCAATCGCATATATGATGTGTCAACTAAGGAGATGGCATTCAATATTGTGTATATGATGTAAAAACTAAGCATTGCAATACAACATATGCATTATATGAGCAATATAACCCTGCCAAGTTTGAGCATACACCTCAGGGGGATAATAGGACTGGTCATCTGCCTCTGAATCCTCCTCTGAAGGGCTATCTGTAACCAGCAAGATATCTGCTTCAGCAGGTAGCATTGTCAGCTCTGAAGACCTTGTTTTCACTCCAGATTTCTCCATCACCAATTCAAATGGCTGATGCACAGGAAGAGCAGTTGAATATACAAACATTGTCGACAAAAGCAATGAGAAATACAAAAAAAGGACGGCATGATATAATTCACATATATGAAGCTTGCCTAAACAGCATGTCATTGCATAATTCACATACATAATGCCTTGCAACAAGATAACATTGCATAATTCACGTATATAATGTCTTGCAACAAGATGGCATTGCATAATTCACATATATGGTAATTCGACACTAAACAGGTGGCATTCACACAAAGCATGTCTAAACTAAGCAAATGACATAGCAATGCAAGATACCATATGCACGATATGAGCAACATAACCCTGCCAAGTTAGGGCATGCCCCTCGGGGGGGGGAATATGACTGGTCATCTGTCTCTGAATCCTCCTCTGAGGAGCTATCGGTAACTAGCAAGACATGCGCTTCGTCAGATAGCATTGTCTACTCTGAAGACCTTGTTTCCACTCCAGATTTTTCCATGACCGTGCCGAATGGCTGATGCACATGAAGAGTAATTGAATGTACTAAAATTGTTGACAAATTTAACACGTAATAAAAAAATGATGGCATGATATAATTCACATATAAGATGACTGGCTAACCAGGGTGGCATTGCAAAATTCACATATATGATGCCTGGCTAGACAAGATGGCATTGCATGATTCACATATACGATAAAGAAACTAAACAGATGGCATTGACACAAAGCATGTCTAAACTAAGCAGATGACATCTTTAATGTATACAGTAAGCAATGCAAGGCACCATATGCATGATATTACCAACATCAGCATGCCAAGTTAGAGCGAAGACCTCATGGGGTAAATAGGAGTGGTCTTCTCCTTCTGAATCCCCCTCAGAATAGTTATCTTCCTCTTGATTACGATCCGAAATGGGTGGAGGAAGGCTGCCTTTGCGCCCACCATGGAACGACGTCTGCATGAAATTTTATTGCCACGCAAGGCTCGTCTCTTTTGCTCTACATGATCAGTCCCATTGTGTACAATAACTGGCATGCATAGGAATAAAACATAGTGAGATTATGTAAGGAGTGCATGCACAAATCCAGAGTGATGGTAGCAAACTGTGGATAGACCCAAAACCAATGATAGCAGGCAGATAATAGCTTTAGTTAAAAAATACAGATAATGGCTCCTTTAATGTTTGTTTGCACCCAACATGAAATTCATAGTAGACACCGGAGATTAACCAGATAGTAGACAGATAGTACTGATTGCTGCCCCAATATGTACCCCACAACCATTTAAAAACTCAAGATTTAGCATTAGTTTGGACCTGACTCGGAGTCTAATAGGTGAACACGACGATAATGTAGCATGTCATCATATTAAGCGATGCATAACATAAGCAGACACGGAAGAGTGCGACCTCTCTTGCGGACCCATGTAGTCCTCAAGGTCATTTGCTCAGTTGATGATGGTAATGCAGTTGCCGTGGCTGCTGGCGGCGGGGAAGAAGATCTGAGGCGGCGAAAGACAGTCTGGAGAGCGGATCCCTGCTGTGGTGAACCCTTCCGTCGTTGGAGCAGCTGAGCTGGGGTGGAACACAGCGCCGCAGGAGCAGGACAAACCACACAAGGTTTTCTTTGACACATATCTGTAACAGAAGTAATTGAGTAAGGGCTTGTTTGAATTTGACGGTTCCAACAATGCAGGGATAGGAAATAGATAGGAATAGGATAGGAATGCACGTTAAACAGAGAATTTAAAAACACAGGATTTCTGCCAATCTGGGTGTTTGATTCACAACAATTGGAAGATCACAGGATGCAAAAAAGCATGGTGAGATTAAGTCAAACCACAAGAAAATGTACAGTTATAATGCTATTATGCTACTATCTCTTAGTCTTGTGCTTGATGAATAGGAATATGAAAAGGAGGAGAAGTGGAAATTAGAATTCCTACGGTTTTTCTTTCAAGGAGACACTAAAGGAACAAATCCTACAGTTTTCCTTTGCTCCATTCCTTCGCACCAAATTCATGAAAAGTAGTACCATAGGAATTTCCCAATTCCGATGTTTTTCATTCACTTTTCCTTTCAAGCACTGGCGATTCTAGTAGGCAGGCTTGAGCAAGGAAAATCCTACACTAAAAAATGTTTTTGTGCTACTTCTATTACTTTGGACCCAGGACACTGCCATACTAGCTCAACTCCCAGGCCCATCGACAAATGCACAGCTCAAACGCGTAGAGATAAATAATGATGGCGTTCAAGAGAGTCCATCATGGATAGCTAAGTTGCCTGGTACCTCACTGCTTGTCATATAGTAGGATAAAATAATCGTATCTCCCGTTACTACGAGTGCTCAGTGGACAATATATATAACATGTAGAGTAAAAAAGAGATGCAACAAGTGTACAACCTCTTTGGCGAAGCCATGTCGATCTCAGCGTGATTGGGTTGGCCGGTGAGGATGCTCCGGCTGACTTGGTTGTTGGAGGAGGGGAAGAAGATCTTAGGCGTTTGGAGATGGAGCCCGAGGTACTGCTCCGCTGTGATGGAGGGTTTCGTCATTGGAGCAGCTCCGGTGAGTTGTACGACGCCGAGGCTGAAGCAGGACAAGAGAGACAACGAACAACGTTAACTTGAGTGGAAATCTAATAGCATCTCCAATACATGACGTAAAATACATAACCACAAAGTGCTAGATGTAAAATACATCAGCCGCTCATCTCTGAACTTAACTGTCGAAACTGAAGTTAACTGTCGAAACTGAATTTAACTGTCGAAACTGAACTTAACTGTCGAAACTGAACTTAACTGTCGAAACTGAATTTTGCCGTCGACACTAAATTTTGCTGTCGAAACTGAACGCACTAGCAAGGTGAGGCTACACGTCGGTCGACTGACTTTTTCATCTCTGGTCAGTCGATTTTGCAGTCGTTGGATACGAAATCAAGGGCCTGCGGTTCATCTTCAACCTCCACCCCCCTGAGCCGCCAGCCACCAACGGCCAAACAGCAGGCCCCCGCCGCCCGCGGCTGGCGGTGCGCCGTCCCGCCCGCCCCGAAAACACTCCCCACCGCCGGTCCGCCGCCGCCCTAGCCATCCCTCTAGGCCCCCCCGTGCCGAGCTTTTTCTTCGGCGATCCCCACGCCACCGCCCCGCCAACGCCCCGCCACCGCCGGCGACCACCGCCCCCATCCTGAACCCTAAGATAGATAGTGGGGTACCTCTCCGGCG
>NC_057799.1:461424266-461561869 GCF_018294505.1 Triticum aestivum
ACTGACCCAAAAGTCGATTCAGTCGACTGAAGTGTAGCTAAATCGGAGCAGCATCGCAAGCAAGAGCAAGAGCGGGAGCAGCAGCGCGAGCAAGAGCAATAGCAAGAGCAGACCAGGCAGGGGACCGAGAGCAAGAGCAGAGCAGCAGCGCGAGCGAGAGCTAAAGCAGTAGCAGCTCCTACTGATGTGGACGTCGCCGCCGAGGGAGCGACGCCGTGGAGGAAGTGGCCGGCGACGCTGCCGTGGATGGAGCCGCGCCGTGTCGGCTCGGGACTGAGCGCCGGCAGCACCGTGAGATCGAATCAAGAAGAAAATGTGGCGATTAGTGTACAACCTCTTTGGTGGCGCCGATTAGGCTGCAGCTTCATCCGAGGAAACGGTGATGATGATGCTCTTCCGGTGGTGCAGGTGAAGACGGCGGTGTGGGAATGGAGGTGGCGCGAAAGACGAGGGGAACGTCGGGGCAGCTCCTTGGAGGTGGAGGACGGGGTGGCTGAACCGGCGGGACGATGAGATCGACGACGGATCCTCATCCGGTACGGTGGATGAGGGACGTCGAGGTGTTGCTGTGGACGACGTCGTCGGGGAAGAGGCTCCGGCTGGGTGGCGAACGGAGCAGGGTGTGGGGTTTTGTCGCGGGTTTTTGCGGCCTCGGTGTACGAATGGGTGGGCGGATGGGATGGCAGTGGGGAACCATGGCTTAGAGACATGCTTGTCCGAAATGTGGGGTAAGTTACGAAAGTACCTCCACCGATTTGAGGCGGTTCTTTCGGTTCAGGAGTACCACGGGCATTTCGCGTGTAGGGATTTCGCAGGAGGTGGGAGTTTTCGCGCGCGTTGTAATTTCGGAATAGCAAGGCGCGGGTTGAGATGGAGGGAGTGTCGGAGCACAACGAGACAAAGATATATCTTAAATACTTCGGGCTAACAAGGCGCGGGTTGAAGAGCCGGGAGTTTCGCAGCACGATAGACAGAGACGCTAGCTTGAATTTTCGGCATAACAAGGCCCGGCTTGAAATTTCGGAAGAACAAGCTTAACGTGTACCCAAAAAAAGTCAATTTGCACCTCAACACGCACAACACACACACAAACACCATTTAGACTAGAGTAAGGTACACATGCATTGCACGCATGAGATTTGGCAACCAAATTATGAATAAATACCACATTATAGCATGCAAGCTTTGAGTCATATATGCATGATGTAGATGTTCGTTTAATTCTTATAGTTCATTTCATTCAAAATCATCTAGTTTTTATAAGAAAGCTAATCTATTTTAAGATTCATGGAATTGTGCGTCGTAAGACATAAAGTAAAAACAAATAATGGCAAATCATGTAGAAAAACATTTGGGCAATTCTGATACGGAAGATTCTAGAACAAATAAGAAGTGCTTGTGTTTTGATGTTTGTGCATTATGCTTAAGTTCAACCATGGAGTCTTCTAGATTATACATGTGGCGAAATCTGGTGGAATCTAGATGATATCCAACGGCCAGTAGTGCTCAAATTTGCCATCTTTGGACCATCGGATTCGCCTCATCCAACGACCATCTTTCAAAGTTAAAGTTACCCGCACACAATATAAAAAAATATAAAATATAATATATATATATAGGGGTATAGATATAGATATGTCATGCGAAAGCCGCCCATCATCTCCAATTAGAATAGTGTGTCCATGCACGGATGCGACATGGCCAAATGATGTCTGCCATCGGTATATCAAATTCAAATCAGTCTGACCTTGTTCAATGTGTATACATTACAACATGCTCGTTTCCAAACCACACCGCGCAGATCTCCGTTTTATTCATGCATGCATGGGTTTCAAACATCAGGATCTCTTATTCAAATATTTGAATTCAACTTTACATTGATTATGACCTCACCTATTCTTTTACACCCACACAGTAGTCTTCTCTTTATAATTGTACCACTAACTTTCTCTCGTGCATGCATGCACACACACTACCAGTCGGCATTATCCATCGCACGCATACAATCTTTTTCTTCAGGTCGGTCTCCCATGAAGGCACACACCCACACACACCCCCCTCTCCATCATATCGGGCATTCTTTACCTCTCACGCGTGCATGCGCAACGATCAATGTTCCTCTATGTATGTGTGTGTATAGCTAGGTCTTTCATAGTTTTCCACACAAACCGATCAATCGAGATATCCAGTGAGGTCTCACCCTCTTTCCCGCGTCCACATCGATCAATCTATACCTCTCTATATATGATTAACATATATAGCTAATACACCCACATTAATTATATATCCAACATCCCCCTCTCATCATCCATGCCTTCCGCTTCATCTCTCAGACGCGTGCAAAATGGCGAAGACAGGGGGCAGTAAGGGCCCTGCCCCCCTCCCCCCTAACATCACTATATATCGAGGCTAATATGAATGTGATCATTAGACAATTGCTGCTAAAAATGGTTTAAGTTCATGAATTGACCCTCCTCGTAAAGGATTAGCAATGCTTGGCCCCCTAGCTCATTTATTTTTCATGGCTCCGCCACTGCGCGCAACAGCGCACGTGTTCGCCCCCTCTCTCTAAGTATCGATCTCGCACTTGTGCATTCCTTCATAGTCTCCCTCCACTCGGCCCCTCGCACCATCTTCTAGCCCCCACCGGATTTTGCCACATGTACAATCTAGCAGACTCCATGGTTGAACTTAAGCAAAATGCACAAACCTCAAAACAACAGTGGTTCTCTTTTGTTCTAGAATCTTCCGTATCATAACTGCCCAAACTTTTTTTCTAGTTGAATTGCCATTATTTGTTTTTACTTTATGCTTTACAACGCACAATTCCATGAATCATAAAATAGATTAAGGGCTTCTTTGATTCAAAGGATTCTCAAAGGAATTTTGGAGGATTCTAATCATTAGGAATCATTCCTATCTTGGTTGTTTGATTCGTAGGATTGTAAACCATAGGAATTTTTCCATATGATTCATTTGCACAAGATTTCATAGGAAACATCCCATCCACTCAAACCTCTTTGAAAGAATTCTGCATTTTTTCTATGCACAATCAAACACTCATACAATCCTGTAGGATTCAAGACGACATTCCACTATAATCCCATGTTTTTCCTATTCCCGCGTTCTTAGCTTTTTTATAAAAACTAATTGATTTTGAATGAGATGAACTATAAGAATTAAACGAAGGGCTACATCAGGCATATATGACTCAGAGCTTACATGCTATAGTGTGGTATTTATTCATAATTTGGTTGCAAAATCTGATGCGTGCAATGCACGTGTACCTTACTAGTACTTCGAGTATGTGCAAAACACGTAAATTAGAATACCAATGGCATGCTACACAGTGTCTCTCTTACAGTTCATGAAGCCACGTGGCACATGTGGAGGCATTGTCGCGACCTCCTTGCGTGGATTGATCACAGTGACGTGCTGCTGGTTCCGGAAGAATGTACTCGTCCTCCCTGAGCCATACTGGCGGTACATGCACGAAGCGAAGATGTGCACGCCACGCCACGCACGCACTCATTCCCTCGCACGCACACGCCGGTACACGGGCGGACACAATTTTGTACCAAGATCCACCCCATGTGATAATTTGACGCGTGTAAAGTCGTTCACTTCATTGATGGTCAATTAATACAGCGCATGCAAATTGAGTGGACGTGAGGGCGGAAGAAAGACATTATTACTCCACTGCGCGCATGCGAGTAGTTAAATTGTGGGTTGCTAGTAGTACTTCCATTGGTCTCCTTCGTATTTTGTGCCAATTTTTGACAGTAACATAATATTTACGCATTTGAGCAGTGTAGTACTTGAAATTTATGTTCCGCTAAACTCATCGGGAGCCGTTTCGGGCCTCGAAACCAAAACCATCAATTAATCTTTACCTTGTTCCCATCACATTCGAAAGCCTGCTCACACCTACTAGTACGTACCAAACCTGAACATGTTCCCACTATGCAGGTATTAGTACTAGTGCTAGTACTTAGGTTATAAAAAGGGGAACTACCTAACCGAGAATTACTCTACCTTTCCTCCTCATAAGTGCTTCTTCTTCGTCCGTCGTTGCCATGGCCGGTGAGCAGAGCTCTAGGCCGAGAACTACACGTAACAAGGGAGCGGCAACCAAGGCTGCAGAAAAAAAGAGAGGGCTCGCCGCCACGCAGAGACCTCGAAAGATCTCTCACGGGTAGGCGATGGCTCCCAGGAGCGCCCTAGCCGCGGAGCCGAACATGCCGAGCCGGTGGAGCTGGAGTCGTTATCCCTCGACGGCATGCCCGATCAGCTCAATAAGCAGAAGGAGTTCATCCAAGGCTTGATGGAGTTGCTGAAGGAGAGCCTCGACGACATGCCCGCTGAGCTCAATCAGCAGGGGGAGTTGACCGCCGACTTGGTGATGCTGCTGAAGAAGAGCATTGCCTCGGAGAAGAAGGCGACCAGCGAAATCCTGCGACTTCAGGAGGACCAGGCGAAGCTCTGCCACGAGATCGACCTGTTGAAGCAGAAGAACGCCGGCTGGAAGAAGCTGCATGAGAATAGTAGTTCCTCGATGAAGATGCTGCAGGCCCTCGTCATGGAACAGAAGGAGGAGTTTGCGAAGCTCCGCATCGAGCACCCGGCTGCTGTCAAGGTACGTAATGTGGCCGTGGAACAGATGATGAAGGCTCGCGTCGAGAAATCCCACGTCATGGACAGAATGAAGAAGATGGCGGAGGAGACGCGCAAGGAGATGGAGGTCGTGGAGGCGATGAAGAAGCATTTACGACTCCGCGGCGAATTAGATCATTTGGGGTGATAATCTTCCTTCTTCTTTTGCTCCTGTGTTTCATCTTTTGCTTCGGGTGTTTCGCCGCACGTGTCACGTTCACTACGAGGCATGAATAGAACAATGTTTTTTTGAGGGAATGAATAGAACAATGCTAACAATGAGATGACTAGCAAATTAGATCATTTTTATCGCCATATGGCACTGGGCTGCCATGTTTCGTGCTCCTCCGTCGCAGTACTACTCTAGTGGAAAACTTGAGTATACCGCACGGTTCTTTGCTCCTCCTCGATCAGGTCGTCGGCGCATTTATACGAGCAGTCAAATCACAAGGCCCCGCTTTCCAGCAGTAATGAGCCGTCAAATCACAAAGGCCCTCGCCTCTCGTGAAACCGACCAAGCTAGACTGCCCCGCCCTCTAGCCTTTTAAAAAATGTATACTTTTGTACAACAGTAGTATCGATGGATTGCGCCATGGAGCAAAACTTGAAATTAAAAAAAAGGTGGTACATATAGAGAGCGCTCGTCGCCAAATTATGCATATAGTACTATTAAAAAGGCTAGTCACAATAATGGTGTCCAGCGCAACCCACCCCTCAAATAAATCTAAGAGGGTGCTTGGATACGTTTTAGTCCCATGACTAAAAGTAGTGGGACTAAAACATGCTAGCCTCACCCATGCTTGGATCCAAATATTAAAAAGGCTAAAATCAAGTTAATGAGCATTTATTATCCTCCAAACCCTCCAATCCAGAACTCACCTGTGTTAAAGGAGAGGAGTTAAATGAGTAGAGAGAGGACTAATCCACATTTTAGTAGGGGTACCCCTGACTAAAAATTTTTAGTCTCAAGACTAGTTTTAGCCCCTCTTTAGTCAGGGGTGCTTGGAACTTTAGCCTCTTAAAGAGACTAAAATAAGTCCCTTGGATCCAAGCACCCTCTAAGCATCCTGGAATTCTTTGACAAAACTAAGCACCCTGAAATTCTTTGACAACTAAACTGCTGGCTATATGATGTTGGCCATATATATTGTACGTATATAATGTGAAGAAATGAGTGGTAGTACAATACCAACTAAAAGATGAAATGTAAGAAATACTAGTATGTACGTAGTGAAGAGTTAAAGTAATGAGAAGAAACATAACATAGTTCTGCTGGGGGCTCAGCACAACACACCCCTCAAATTAAATTAAGCACACCTGAAATTAAACTTTGCAACTATTCCGGTAGACACTGCATTAGAACCACCATGAGCAACGACACTGCCACCTTACTCGGAGTCCTCGTCCACGTCCTCGACTTCGTCCTTGTCCCTCTTCCTCTTGGCCGATACTTCTTTGCTTGAACCGCACACTTGGCTGTTGCTCTTCATCCAACCCTTGTAGATATTGAAGCAAAGGTAGCCATCCATTGCAGCGTAGTGGATGTGGTCTATATCTAGTACATTCCGCTGCCATGCATGACGATGAAACGTGTATGGAGGTTTCTCCAGTTTACCGTACGAAGGATGGACCATGGCTCCTGCCAGGGTCAGCATTGAAGGCAGACGAGAGGACACCAGCCGATTCTTCTGGAGGTCGAAGGTGTTGCGTACAACGAGGCCTATCCGACGCAGGACTTCTTTGTCGTGAACAAAGTCTACAGTAACGAATTTGACTAGGTTTCTCTCGAGGAAGTCCTTAAAATCCTGGCACTCAACGTCGGCATGGCATATGTGGTAGACCAAGCATAAGTCATGCACGCAAACCTGGATCACAGCGGGCTTCTTCCTCTCTTCGTCCTTTAGATCCTTCTCTCGTCCCAGGACTGTGGTGTACTCAACATCTAGCCCAGCGACCCACTCATCATCTGAGTCTTTGAACATGCGTCTGAAGCGAGAAAGGCATCCTTTCACCGTCGCAGAAGAACGAGTGTAGATGACGTCGAACTCATCGCCGGTGATGGTTCTAACCTTGTACTCACCGCCGATCGTGGAGATTTGGGACGCCATGGATTTGGGAGGAGGGTTAGGATTAGTGGAACTGCCGTAATGTGAATGGACGGGATGACTAGGAGCGAACCGCCGTAGTATTGAAGGACGTGCGGGGACGAGTAGGAGCGAACTGCCAGCATGCAAACGGCAGGGTAGTGGCTTTCCATTCTCCCATGATACGGGCTTCCGAGAGACCTTGGATCTGAGATCGAACGGTTGCATGGCGTGATTCTAGACCTATGGGTGAATATCCTATCCTGGAGGGTTATTCTCCAAATTTTCAGCAACTTAGCATGCGACCATTTGATCTCAGATCTAAGGGCTGCCAGCAGCCCGTATCATGGTCGCGCCTACCACGACCGTCGCGTCGCTCGCGCGGTCGCGCCCTTGGAGATTTAACACGGTGCGTTAGGCTATCTGATGTTGGCATGTCATACATAGTCATCACTTAGTCACTCATACTACAACAAGGTTGGCTATAAGTGCAATTTTTTTTACTCCTCTCTATCTCTTTCTTCGTACTCCCTCCGTCCCATAATATAATAACGTTTTTTACACTAGTGTAGTGCCAAAAACGTTCTTATATTATGGGACACAGCGAGTACTAGTGTTTATTGCATTTGCCAAGGAGTGATCTCTTCCAATGAAATGGTGTTGCTAAGTTTGCTTCATTTAATTAGCTATAGACTCAAAATTGTCTTTTCACCTAGGTACACGCGCTTAGCACCGTTTCTTCCCTGGGTCACCAAACTAGTCTCTCTCTTCTTGATTAACTTGCCACATTAGACTTTATGCCTATGTGGCAAGCTTAAGCACCTGTAGGAGCAAGTAAAAGTAAGTACAATAGTGCACTTTACATGGCATTTTTGCATATGTGGAGGAAAGAGAGGCAAGGAAAAAGTGGAGAAGTGGGCTCTCATGCAAGAGCCAGCCTCTACTACATGGTGGAGCATTGGGAGAGGCACCTGTATGGAGGTGGTCAGGAATCGGGAGACTCACGCCGGTCGTAGCGCCGCAGTTAAAATGATAATGGCAAGTCAAATCACGGGGCCCCACCTGTCCAGCAGTAACTCGCTGTCAAATCACACAGCCCTACGTTTGCCGCAGCCTACTCCCTCGTCTTCTCGCATCTCTGTCGAACCGACTAGGCGGAACTGCCCCGCCTACCGCGCAGGAAAAGCCCCGCCCTCGACTTTTAAATAGTATACAGTATACTAATTTTGTATCCATGGATTGCGCCCGCGCCATGGAGCAAAGCGTCTAGAAAACGGCAGTACACATGTACGGAGTATACAGCACGCCCGTCGCGTTCGCGTCCCACCCCAGACTGTCGGCCGGTCTGGCACGCTGCTCTCCGAATGGAACACGCGTCATATTGCGTTTGCACACACATGTGGGACGGCAATTGAGAACCGACCATAGGCACACTCCCCGGCCCCGCAAGTCGGGTGACTTAATAGAAGAGGGAGACGAGCGATGGTACTAGAGAAGTGTTGTACTACGTTGGTGCCTGGACGATCCCTGCAAGACATGGAAGATCAGTTCGTCCATGCATGTGACCAGACTCCAGCAGACACGCCTGGATTGGCTATCGTCTACATATCATGCAGGCTGTGTTGTACATGGCTGTAGTTGTGGTGAGAAATCTAAAAAAAGGTTTCTTGTCATCTCGCAAAATTAGGTGTCATGTGCTTTGGATCACTGCGAGGGTTAAACAGTGACAACTGAGTTGGGCTAGTCATTGGGGGCACATGCACGAACAATGATTACTCGGCTGCCATCTAGGTCAAGCCGGCTATGTTAATTAGGACATCTATCGACGGACCCCTTTTCTACGAGTTTATCTTTAATTTGAGCTTTGTTCCTCGTCTAGTTTGTCCGTCGGGATTCATGTTGTCTCCTTTGGGCAGTGAGGTTATGATTTCTTGTCATGTGGCATTTTTTCGTGTTATATGTTATAATCCGGCGCTTCAGATCAAAATGACGACAACTGCGCCTCTGGGCCACATGCATGAAGACTTCTCGACAGTCATTGACGAGGTCAAGCCGGCTTCGGTAGACAAAAGAAAACTAGTACTACTCCACTATATAGGCAGGAGCCTCCGCGCTTGCTTGCTAGTGTTGCTCTCTTCACACTGTCTCGGCCTCTCCAGATCTAAACACGACAGCGGTGGCCACACTCTCTCTCTCTCTGCTCACCGCTGGTCATAGATCCAGCCGGATCCTCTCCGCCGGGGAAGGTGAGAAGGTGCAATGTTCACGCGGTCGTCCTCGGCGACGGCTCCTACCCACTGCTGGGCGCATCCCGATCAGCCTGCCTTGCCGTTCTCTCCCAAGCACCGCTGGCGAGGGAGGGCCTCCGACCCCTTCTTCCTCGCTGCCGTAGTGTGGGCAGATCCGGCCTCCCACCGCCCACCTAGTGACATCCCGGCTACCATCAGGTATAACTTCCTTCAAAACCGGCCTTGCTCTACTTCCCGAGCTCCTGACGTCGCTGCATTTGTATCTTTTACTATTTCTCAGGGCTCCTCGTAGATAGGATCGATCGGCTGTTCGAAAACCACCTAATTTTTTATGTTTAAGAGGTAAAACTAGTTCATGCACTCGAATCTAGTACTACTTGGTTCAAACAAGGTAGAAAGGGGTGGGGGTGGGGGAGGATTTGTTACCTGAATCTAGGACTTGGTCGAAAGAGGAAATAATGGGGGCGAAAAGTAGCAGAGACTGGCTATCCAACTGGTCTCTAGGTCTAATAGGGAAATAAAGGGAAATGAAGTACAAACTCAATATAAACCCGATCTATTGGTTGAAAAAGGAAAGAAAGTGGGGACTGGGGGACAAGTCAACAGAGTAAGTCCAGCACTAGATTTGCTAGCCTCACACAGTATAAGGTGGCTATACCGAACAAAAATGGGACCAACCCAGATATCCTGTTCTGATGTTTGTTGCCCGGAGCCACTCGTATGTAATGCCGCTGGTAAAATGTAGCAGTCGCACTGTTAAAAGTAAGGACACGTTAAACCAATGTTGTTTTCAACGTAATGCCTCCAGTAATATGAATCAATGGCACTTCTTTACATGTCCTGCTAAAATTTCCCATTAAGATAAGTTGGTTCTTTTCGTTAGAAATGCATCTGTCCTGGTCCGCCTACTCTCCCGTGCCCAAAGTAATGTCGTATTTAACGGTTGTCATAGTTAATCCTAATGCCCACACTAATATCTAGCAATGCTAGTGCTTTAGAAATTGCTACTATCCTTGTAGGATTGCCATTCAGATAAGGAACATGCTTCTTTTCATTTGATGCATGTTTCATCACTTGTTAGTCACCCTCCTTTCCACCTTTTTTGTGCAAACAGAGATATACATTTCACGCTCGATCTTAGTTGAACTGCACAAATGATATCCAAATTATAGTTGAGCATTCCAGGAGCTTCACAACCAACCTTGATGTTGCTCAATTTTATTGCAACTAATGAAGAAGAAGCTCTGTGGGTTTTGTTTTCTGATGGAAATGGAATCACGGCTGGAGCCCTTTTCTTAAAAAAAATTGAAGAAGAAGCTGCTAGCTCACGGGACATTGCTTCATTTTAGGTGAACTGCACCAAAAGGTCCCATGAATTAAATCATCCATGTTGGTGACTGAAAGAGCCAGCTTCAGCATCCCAGTCTAAGCACCCCCGGCCTTCATCCTTGCGACGCACGGTACACCTCGTTTGCCACCTGCTCGACCCTAGTGTCACTGATAAAATGAAGTAATAATACAGTTAAAATAGAGCGAGTGTCATCTCTATCATTTCATTTCCAATGTAGATAAAGAAAGTGCTTCTCTTTGTTAATGCATGTTTCATCAACTAGTCCCATTGTTAATGTTTAAGCGTTTCTGCAAACTGGGGTGCTTAATTTTAGTTGATATGTACAAAAATAGAGATTTGAATGTCTCAAGGCGCCTCCTTGTACTACCTCTGTACACTGATGTTCATCACTGGCAGAAGGTGTATCTGGGAGACTTGGGACGATGTCCAGTATGAGGTGTACCGTATGAGGCGTCGCAGGGCCCATCTCGCCCTCGCAGCATGGCATACTATGATACTATCGCAATATTTTCTTCTATTTATTTTGTGTGTTTCATCAACTAGTGCCACTATAATGTAATCACGCTTTTTCATTATCTGTGCAAACAGGGTTATTCAGCTGCATTTTGGTGGAACTGCACAAATGTACGTATGGAACCGGCATATATGCAGAGTGCGAGGTGTGCCAAGTAAAAATTACCGACACCAACCATGCTGCATGCACGCATTGGCATCCACCACCACCAGTGGGATGTGTGGCGCTCTCCGTGGACGGATCTTTCTCGGCAGTAAATCATCT
The DNA here is from genome assembly GCF_018294505.1 of Triticum aestivum. Taxonomy (NCBI): domain Eukaryota; kingdom Viridiplantae; phylum Streptophyta; class Magnoliopsida; order Poales; family Poaceae; genus Triticum; species Triticum aestivum. Next base: position 461,435,382 of record NC_057799.1, read on the forward strand.
AACCAAATACTAGTAGCTTATATTGGCAGTTTTCTAGGGAGTACTCTTTTCTGAAAGAAGCACCAATCTATTTTTCTTTATTTGTACACTGTGTCACAACTTTGACCCAAAGGTCCAAAGCTATTTTAGGGTGATTGGCGTAGTACTCGGAGACTGATTGTAAGCATGATTTTCATTAGCTGTCACACTGATTGTAAGCATGAGCAGGTGGAAGATTAGGTTAGTGTGAAGCTTACCTTAAACCCTACCGCCGCCATTGAAACGAGGCGAGCGTCGAGGGAACCGTGGAGAACGGCGGGGAAGCGACGTCACGCCATCCGGACTCCTCTTGCGGTGGGAGAATGAATACTCCTGTGGCTCCGGCTGGCTCTGCACCCTCACGAACGGCACACCATACTCGATCGATTCGTTATCCTCTGGGTGCTCGACCTTCGACCTGTACGCCCACCACCTCCGCCTGACTGTCGCCTCGGGTGAATCTGTCTGCTCCATCGCCCAGAGGAGATACTCGATGAACTCGGAGGACTGCGGCGTGACTGCCGTCGCGGAGTACATGTACATCGCCGCCCTCATCGCCGCCGTCTCTCTCTTTCGCATACATTGCCACATGGCCCGCACCGTCCTCAAAATCTCCCACTCATTGTCAAACCAACTAAGGATCTCCTTCAACCTGGCTAACTTTGCCTGGTCGCCGGTGGCGATCTGCCTAATTCGCTGCTGCATCCTCTCCATAGATGTCCTTCTGAGTGGTCCGGTGCTAGCTTTGGAAGATGGGAGGAGAGACGGTGGTCTTGCAATAGAGAAGAGGGAGAGGCGAGACGGTGGTTTTGGAATGGAGATGATGGAGAGGAGAGGAGGTGGTTTTGCAATGGAGAAGATCAGAAGAGGGAGAGGCGAGGCGGTGGTTTTGGAATGGAGATGATGGAGAGGAGAGGAGGTGGTTTTGCAATGGAGAAGATCAGAAGAGGGAGAGGCGAGACGGTGGTTTTGGAATGGAGATGATGCAGAGGAGAGGAGGTAGTTTTGCAATGGAGAAGAGGGAGAGGAGCGTGCGGCAGTGATTTAGGATTGGACGAGAGGGCCGGCGCGCTGTGACTGGATCAAAATCAAAATCAATTTACCCTTCAATTAAGAAAGCGACCCCACATTAACTAGTCTCCCTTTTATTCTGGGTCATAATTTACCATGATTTTCGCACATAAAATATATGTTATACGTTGCAAAAATAATATAATTTGAAAGTACATTCAGATACGAACCAAACGATACAATTTTTGCTGACATGCATTCACATTTTGCTTGTCAAATACAGTACGTGGTCAAACTTTGACCCAAAATACGCAAAACAACAAAAAAATACTTCCAAGACCAGCGCCGCTCTTCCGCTCTTCTCCTCTTAAACCACCGGCGCTCCTCTCCTGTTCCAATCTAAATGCAGCGCCGCTCCTCTCCTCTTCCATTTCAAAACCACCGCCCCTCCTCTCCTGTTCCAGTCCAAAACCAGCGTCGCTCCTCTCCTGTTCTAATCCAAAACTAGCGGTGCTCCTCTCCTCTTCCATTCAAAAACCACCGCCGGCGAGTGAAGGTGCTGTGGAGAAGTAGATCGATGGAGGAGTACAACCGATACGTGAGGATCGCAGACGGCGACCTGTGAAGCTAGCTAGGATGTTGGAGATACAGTGTTAGTTTGACAACAAGGACCAACTAGCGGCGACGGCGACATCCATGGCCAAATATCTGCAAGAGAGTGAAACGGCGGCGATACTCCCGGAGGGAGTCGCGACGGAGTACACAGAGCTGCTCCTCTGGGCCGTGGAGCAAACAGATTCACCGAATCCGATCGTGAGGGAGCGGTGGTGGGAGTATCGATCCCAGATGGAGCATCCACCAGAGATTGAAGGATCGAGCATCTACAGGGTGCTGTTTTTGAGGGTGTCCTGCCGAAGAGAGCCGGCGGAGTCTTCGTCGACCGAACCCAACTGCAAGAGGAGAAAAGCAGTTGGCCCGACGACGCTTCCCCGCCATCGTCTCCCTCGCCGTTCACATCGTCTCACGGGGTGGTGTCTGCCGCCGAGGAATAGGAGGGGGCTGCCCCCCAGCCCAATAGTCGGGCAGGTTGTGAATTGTCAGGAGGTGCTTAGGGTTGTCAGTATTTGCAGGTTGTGAATTGTGTTTTGTGTTGTGTATTTTGAGAGTACTTTCAGATATGAATGTCTTTTGAATTTCAGATTTGCAGTATTGAGCATATGAAGTATTTTATGAATTCTAGAGATCTATTTTTAGCACTTAAAAAAAGTAGTTTCATAGGAGTATAAAAGTGCAGACAATGTGATTCTCATAGAAGAAACTGCAAGTTTCAGTTTCAAATAAGAAACTGCAACTTCAGTTTCAGATAAGAAACTGCAACTTTCAGAGGCAGAGCATTTATATTAACACGGCCTTTTCAAACAGGGTTAACATCATGTTGGAAGTTTTATTCATGGTCGAAAATGGAACTACCAGCCAGTTAACATCATGCTGATCAACATTCATGCATAGCACATCTTCATATGATGCACAGTCAAAATGCCCACACAATGTCGAGTGTGCGAAACAGAGAGAAAATGAGGGACGAAGTTTTGGCAAGTGTTGGACGTGGTTTTGGGCTGTCCCGTCTAGGCCTGCTCCCTCCTCCCTGCGGCCGGCTCTGCTGCCGCGCAGGCCTCACCGCCCCACCGTACTCCAATCGCTGGCCTAGCCATCCCTCTACTCACCCACACCTGCTGTTATTCTCCGGCGACGGCAGACGAACCAGTAAACCCTCGTACAGTCGTACTCCCCTCCGTGTGGGAAACAACTACCGAGTCTTCCCTGCCTCCGTGTCGTTCCCTTCCTAGGCCTCGCCGTCGTCCACCGCCCTGGTGCTCTCGGCGCGGCCTGGTCAACGTGGTCAACGACCGACATGCATCTGAAGTGGACTGTACGTGGAGAAGCCGACAGCTGGGTCCACGGCCGCACGCAAGGAAATGCCTCCTTATTACGCGCAAAATAATGATTCCTCCACCTGACATCAGGGAGCCACCGAAAGGGCCTCTGTATTTCGCGAAAAAAAATGTTACCGCCGCTGACAGCTCGGACCCACCAGTTATATCTTCGCACGCAAGGAAGTGCCTCCTTATTACGCACAAAAAAAATGAATACTCCCCCTGCTAGCTGGGACCCACCATGGTGGGAATCTGACTTGTGGGCCTACTAAGTTGACTGGGACGGGGGCCTTTGTCAACTTTAGTCAATATGAACGATTCTAGCTCCAGTGATCGTACGATGTCCATCCAACGGCCGTAGTACTTCTTCAACCTCTGGTCTTCTTGCTCCAGCCACCCAAAGCAGCGCCGGTCGTGCCGCATGCTCCTGCCTCCCGTGGCCGGCTGTGCTGCCGCGGAGGCCTCACCGCCCCCTACTATTCCCACCGCTGTCCAGGCCCTGCGACGGCAGCCTCACACCGCAGCCGAACCAGTGAACCCTCGTACTCCTCTCCGCGCGGGCTTCCACTGCCGCGTCTTCCCCGGCTCCGCGCCGTCCCCTTCCTAGGCCTCGCCGTCGTCCACCGCCGTGGTGCTCTCCGCGCGGTGTGGTCAACGTGGTCAAGGAACGACTTCCATCGGAAGAGTACTGTACGTGGAGAGGCTGACAGCTTGGTCCACGGCCACAGCCTAGTTTTTTTGTGATTTGCCAAGTAAGTCGCTTTGTCAGGCCTGTTGGGCTGCAAATCTTTCAAGACGAGGAGAGCTTTCATTCGGCTGGCCAAGAAAATGGCCCATCAGTAATGAGAAATGGGCTGTACATTTTTAAAACACATTAAACCGGCAATTAGTTTCAAATATCTTTTTTTCATTTCGAGATTTTAAATTACGTTAATTTTTATGCGTGGAGAATTTGTTGGATTTTATATTGATATAAATTTATTTTGGAGTCGAAATTTCGGGATTAAAAACAGTTCGGACCGCACCAAAATATGCAAAATTTCGTATAATTATTTAACCGTGGACACAATATGGGCTGTAATGGTAACAAAAAGAATATGGGCTCCAAAAAAACCTTAATAATTAGAAATGGGCTGTAAATTATTAGAAATAATGGCAGATGGGATGTATGCTGTTTTCCACAGATTTGAGGCTTTCCTAAAAAAAAGGTTGACGCACAAGCAGTGACTGTTGGATGGCCATCCAACGGCCGTCGTGCTTCCTCAATCTCTGGTCTTCCTGCTCCAGCCGCTCAAACAAGCGCCGGCGGGACTGCCTGCTCCCTCCTCCCCATGGCCGGCTCTGCTGCCGCGCAGGCCTCACCGCCCCACCGTACTCCCATCGCTGGCCTAGCCATCCCTCTACTCACCCACACCTGCTGTTATTCTCCGGCGACGGCGGACGAACCAGTAAACCCTCGTACAGTCATACTCCCCTCGGCGTGGGAAACAACTACCGAGTCTTCCCTGCCTCCCTGTCGTTCCCTTACTAGGCCTCGCCGTCGTCCACCGCCCTGGTGCTCTCGGCGCGGCCTGGTCAACGTGGTCAACGACCGACATGCATCTGAAGTGGACTGTACGTGGAGAGGCCGACAGCTGGGTCCACGGACGCACGCAAGGAAATCCCTCCTTATTACGTGCAAAATAATGATTCCTCCACCTGACATTAGGGACCAACCGAAAGGGGCTCCGTATTTCGTGAAAAAAATGTTACCACCGCTGACAGCTCGGACCCACTAGCTATATCTTCGCACGCAAGGAAGTGCCTCCTTATTACGCACAAAAAAATGAATACTCCCCCTGCTAGCTGGGACCCACCTTGGTGGGAGGCTGACTTGTGGGCCTACTAAGTTGACTGGGACGGGGGCCTTTGTCAATTTTAGTCAATATGAACGATTCTGGCTCCAGTGACCGTACGATGTCCATCCAACGGCCGTAGTGCTTCTTCAACCTCTGGTCTTCTTGCTGCAGCCGCCCAAAGCAGCGTCGGTCGTGCCGCATGCTCCTGCCTCCCGTGGCCGGCTGTGCTGCCGCGGAGGCTTCTCCGCCCCCTACTATTCCCACCGCTGGCCAGGCCCTGCGGCGACGGCAGCCTCACACCGCAGCCGAACCAGTGAACCCTCGTACTCCTCTCCGCGTGGGCTTCCACTGCCGTGTCTTCCCCGGCTCCGCGTCGTTCCCTTCCTAGGCCTCGCCGTCGTCCACCGCTGTGGTGCTCTCCGCGCGGCGTGGTCAACGTGGTCAAGGAACGACTTCCATCGGAAGAGTACTGTACGTGGAGAGGCTGACAGCTGGGTCCACGGCCACAACCCAGTTTTTTGTGATTTGCCAAGTAAGTCGCTTTGTCAGTCCTGTTGGGCTGCAAATCTTTCAAGACGAGGAGAGATTTCATTCGGCTGGCCGAGAAAATGGCCCATTAGTAATGAGAAATGGGTTGTACATTTTTAAAACACATCAAACCGGCAATTAGTTTCAAATATCTTTTTTTTCATTTTGAGATTTTAAATTACATTAATTTTTATCCGTGGAGAATTTGTTGGATTTTATATTGATATACATTTATTTTTAAAATCAGTTTGAATGTGAGTCGAAATTTCGGGATTAAAAACAGTTCGGACCGCACCGAAATATGCAAAATTTCGTATAATTTTGTAACCATGGCCACAATATGGGCTGTAATGCTAACAAAAAGAATATGGGCTCCAAAAAAAACTTAATAATTAGCAAATGGGCTGTAAATTATTAGAAATAATGGCAGATGGGCTGTATGCTGTTTTCGACAGATTTCAGGCTTTCCTAAAAAAGGGTTGACGCACAAGCAGTGACTGTTGGATGGCCATCCAACGGCCGTCGTGCTTCTTCAATCTCTGCTCTTCCTGCTCCAGCCGCTCAAACAAGCGCCGGCGGGACTACCTGCTCCCTCCTCCCTGCGGCCGGCTCTGCTGCCGCGCAGGCCTCACCGCCCCACCGTACTCCCATCGCTGGCCTACCATCCCTCTACTCACCCACACCTGCTGTTATTCTCCGGCGACGGCAGACGAACCAGTAAACCCTCGTACAGTCGTATTCCCCTCCGCGTGGGAAACAACTGCCGAGTCTTCCCTGCCTCCGTGTCGTTCCCTTCCTAGGCCTCGTTGTCATCCACCGCCCTGGTGCTCTCGGCGCGGCCTGGTCAACGTGGTCAACGACCGACATGCATCTGAAGTGGACTGTACGTGGAGAGGCCGACAGCTGGGTCCACGGCCGCACGCAAGGAAATGCCTCCTTATTACGCGCAAAATAATGATTCCTCCACCTGACATCAGGGACCCACCGAAAGGGCCTCTCAATTTCGCGGAAAAAACATTACCACCGCTGACAGCTCGGACCCACCAGCTATATCTTCGCACGCAAGGAAGTGCCTCCTTATTACGCACAAAAAAAATGAATACTCCCCCTGCTAGCTGGGACCCACCATGGTGGGAATCTGACTTGTGGGCCTACTAAGTTGACTGGGACGGGAGCCTTTGTCAACTTTAGTCAATATGAACGATTCTAGTTCCAGTGACCGTACGATGTCCATCCAACGGCCGTAGTGCTTCTTCAACCTCTGGTCTTCTTGCTCCAGCCGCCCAAACAGCGCCGGTCGTGTCACATGCTCCTGCCTCCCGTGGCCGGCTATGCTGCCGCGGAGGCCTCACCGCCCCCTACTATTCCCACCGCTCGCCAGGCCCTGCGGCGATGACAGCCTCACACCGCAGCCGAACCAGTGAACCCTCGTACTCCTCTCCGCGCGGGCTTCCACTGCCGCGTCTTCCCCGGCTCCCCGTCGTCCCCTTCCCAGGCCTCGCCGTCGTCCGCCGCCCTGGTGCTCTCGGCGCGGCGTGGTCAACGTGGTCAAGGAACGACTTCCATCAGACGTGGACTGTACGTGGAGAGGTTGACAGCTGGGTCCACGGCCGCAGCAAGGAAGTGCCTCCTTATTACGCGGAGAATAATGATTCCTCCACCTGCAGCTGGGACCCATCGGACGGGCCACTGTATTTCGCGAAAAAAATGTTTCCCCTGACTACTGGGACCCACCAGCTACATCTTCGCACGCAAGGAAGTGCGTCCGGGCAAAAAAAAACGATTCGCCCCCTGACTGCTGGGACCACTACAAAAAAAATACACTTCCGTGATGATACGTGTTTGTCACAGTAGGTCGCGTTTTTTGTCATGCATGTACATCCATGACAAATTTATGATAGAATCAAGGTAGTCATACATGTGCTGTCATAGAAGTGTTCCATGACATTACCAAAATTATCATCACGGAAGTGTCCACTTCCATGACGATAAATCGCGCGTCACAGAAGTGCTTTCGTCAAGGGTGACCGACACGTGGTATCCACCGTAACGGAACGCCGTTAAGCTATCGGGTCGGGTTTTGGATCCGATAACCCGTTAACATCCCCGACCAATGGGGATTTTCCACGTGTAAAATCATCATTGGCTGGAGGAAATACGTGTCGGCTCATCGTTGGGACAGATGTCATCCACTCATTAGACAGAAGGCGCCTATGATACGTCGACACGTGGCACGGCCCAACAGAGGCCCATTCCTGTGAAAAGGCCGGCCCGTTTGACTTGGTCAAAAGGTGGCGGGACGGCCCATGGAAAGCCTGTTAACGGCCTATTCGCATATAGCCCATTTACAGCCCGCTAACCCAAGGCATGTTACGCCCTATCCGAATATGATTCCAGCCCGTTTTCACTTCTGGCCCATGACGTCTTTCGGCCCATATGAGGCCCTATGTAACTCTTGGCCTATTAACGGCCCGTGGTGAAACTGGCCCGTAATGAACAGTGTATCACTTTACACCCATGAATGGCCCGTGGTGAAACTGGCCCGTAATGAACAGTGTATCACTTTATACCCATTAACGGCCCGTTATTCCGTTGGGCCGTTTCCAGCCCATGTTATCTTTCGGCCTTCTCAGAGCGCATTTATTCTTGGGCTCATTTCCAGCATTCGTTTACTTACGGCCCGTTACTGTCATTTTCTGCTTGTGGGCCAAATTCAGCCCGTGGTTACAGTCGGCCCGTTTGTGGTCCGTTAATACGTTGGGCCGTTTTCATAGCGTCATCAAATACGGCCTATTAACGATGGCCCGTTATGGTCGGCCCATGAACGGACGGTTCCAACTCTAGCCCGTTTACGGCCAGAATGCGGCCTGTTATTGGCCCATGTTTGGCCAATCGATCATACGGCCCGTATAAGGCCCATTGATGATACGGCCCGTAGAAGGCCCAGTGTTTCTACGGCCCGTAGAAGGCCCATTGTTTCTACGGCCCGTAGAAGGCCCACTGTTTCTACGGCCCGTAGAAGGCCCACTGTTTCTACGGCCCGTAGGAGGCCCAGTGTCACTACAGTAAATATTAGCCCATGGTTATTGTGGCCTAGTTTAAAAAAATAGGTTATTGCAGCCACTAGCAAACCGCGGAAAAAGAACTGCACTGACTACAAGCAAACAAATAAACAAGATAACAAGGAAATAAATAAGCAAGCAACTTATGCTAGGCTATCACGGCTATTACACATATTACATCCACTTGGCATCAAAGTTCGCCACCAGTGATCATAAAGCGCAACGAAGAAGCAGATTACAAAAACTGGGCACCATTGCAGCGTAACAAAATAATACTGAACCGAGACCACTTCCAAGACAGTTCAAGAAAGGTTAGCCTTGCAGGGGAACTGCTGCGCAAGCTGCTGAGCAAGGCTGTGAAACCGGCCTAGCATGTCGGTCATAGCTTCCAGGTGTAGCTGTTTAGCGATGAGGTTCTCATTAGTGTTCTCCGCAATCTTTCTTAGAGATAGGACTTCAAGTCGAAGTTGAGTTGCAGAATGCCTTTCTGCTAGAACTTGGGACTGATGAAGTCGAACTGATTCAGATAACGAATTCTATGAGCTTGTCTGACTGTTAGTCTCAAGTAACTTGAACACTGCATCAAGACAAGACTTTGGGGTTGTCTCGCTATCTTCAAGATGTTTTGCCTTCTTTGCTGCAATATATGTTGGGTTTGTCTCACAGCCTTCAGCAGACTTGTGCATGCCATCAGGCATATCACCCTGAAACAAAGCAGAGAGATGACAGGTTTTGCACGTGTATAAACAAAGATGATAACTGTTCTGTCAATTCTATCCAATTTCAAATTAGAAAATAAAGAGTAAGTTCAAAATATCAATAACATAATTTGGCATTGTTCATAATGCGGGGAGCTTCACCACACTACTGGATTACCATGTCAACATAACAATCATAGATGAAGGGCAAAGAAAATCATTGTATCTATTTTGGATAATGTGCATGGCATGTTGTTCATATCATCAGCCACATCAGTAAGATAAAACAGGAGATGACAAGGTGCAAACGTGGGCTGCTTCACCACACACTGGATTGTAGATCCACAAAAACAAGCATACATATAGGGAGTATTAAGTAATGTGCATGGTATGAATAAGGAATTTGGTTTTACAAGTAAAACTTAAAACTTACTGTTCTTACGAACATGCATTTTGGTAGAAACAGCAAACTAAACAGTAGTAAACGATAGGGAGTATGAGCAAATTAAACAGCAGTTGAGGATAAAGGCTTTAGAAGGACTGACTTACATTAACAGTTAACACCGGCTTTATAATGCCCTTCTCCATGTCAAGGGAAGGATAACTCAAGAATTTCACCACAGAATCTTCTTCATAAGCATTGCCTGTACTCTACATTTTGTAGAGAGTAATTATAGATATGATAATACTGGAAGGGATAGAGGATAATGAAGATAAGATGCAGATTGATGCTACATAATCAACTACCAATCCCTGGAAGTACAAGCGTTACAGGACAAAATGTACTGACAAGAGCAATGGGCTACACTTCTGCACTGGCATTGTCTGTGTATTCTACTTGTTGGTAAGATTAAATATAGATCTGATCTTTTTTAGTAAATGGTGGGCGAGGGAGATAAGATGCAGAATGCTACAAAATGAACCAATCCCTCTTCCCATAATACAAGAGTGTTTTGAACACTGGTGTACTGTACAAAACGTTCTTATATTATGGGACGGAGGGAGTAGCTGTTAATGTAAGTACAGTGATAGACCACGTTCAGTCCTTACAACAGGACTGTAGAGCTAAAACTCTTCAAAAGCATTGGGTTGATTCTAAATTTATGTAAGAGTCCATACGGATCTTATAATGTCCACCAAATGGACGATTACGAGGCTAACATGTGCAGTGATGCTACATAATCAAACAGCTATGAAAGTAAGTATGGTCATACATGGCAAGAGGTACTCACAAGAGCAATGCAGTGTGCAGTATAGTAGCGAGATTCTGTGGTCCCTTGAGAACGAATGTTCTTCTGCTAACAGTTTTCGTACAAGTGAGACATTAAGGCAAATGCAGAAATGTAGTTCAAATTATGATGTGATATCATAGACAGTACCTTACGCTGCAGCCGAGACCAATGTGTAACAAGATTATTCCAGTCACCGTCGGATAAATGTAGCACCGGAGACTTTACAGAAATTTCGTTCAGAGGCTTGCCATCGAAGTGCGCTTGCCTCAGGTAGGAACGATACTTCATCAACAAGTGCTTGAAAAGCGCAACCAACCCTTGCTCGTCATCACAATCCAGTTTGCTCCTCGCCTATTTAAAAGAATGAAATCTTGTGTCTTCTGTCAGCAGAAACATATGCAGTAATGACCATGAATAACATTAGTACATAACATACGCGTAAGTTGCGAAGGAAGACTGGAAATTGTTCTGTGTCTGTGGTATAATCTTTCCATGAAGGAAAGATGCGCACAAAGTTCCTGACAACAACATGAGCTTCATCTTCTAAACTGGGAAGAAATGGAACAGGGGTCCTATTTGCTGCAATTGGGGCTCTCTCTGGTTCGACAAGGGATTTGGCAACTGGATTTGGTGTACTCTTTGCTGGAATGGGGGTCTTGCGTCGTACAGCTGGTGCTATGTCAACTGGCATAATCATACTGTTTGCTGCAGTTGGGGTCTGCTGAGTTGGGGCATCAGAAATGACCAGTGTAGTAGGGCTAGAGTCTGCTAGAGTTGGGGTATTTTGTGGGTCAGGTGATATTGCAACTACACCTAATGGGCTATTTGATTTATCAGGTGCCACTACCTTTTCCAAATACTTTGCTTGTGCTCCTCCACGATCAGCAATCGTTCTCTTCCTTTTGAACGTCTGATACACAAGAACAACATTTGAATGGATAAATATGGTATGATGACAGATGGAATATGTACTGAAAATGGATAGGCAGGGCGTATTCACATACACGATGTGTAAACTAAGCTAATGGCAGTTCAACAAAGTAGAAGCAATGCAAAGCATCAGTTGCAAGATATGTGCGAGCAATGTAACCTTGGAAAGTTAGAGCAAGTACCTTGATGGGTGAATAAGATAGGGCATCTTCCTCTGACTCCTCCACTAGGGAGCTACATTGACTTAGGTCTCCCTCTAGCTTAGAATCACTGTTAGGATCATATTCTGAGCATGAATCTTTAGGTGGAGAGCGTTTGCATTGCATTGCATCCAGACTTGATTTCAGTCCCTTAATGCCAAGTTTGACAGCCATGGCATTGTTCTGCTTTATTCTTTTCATGCGCGCAAGCTCATAATCATTATGATGATGTTCAGAATCTGAGATTCATGAAAACATAAAAAGTAGTCAGATTATCTATGGAATGCATTGCGGATTCAACTCGGAGAGTGTCTCCCTATAAACCCCTGCATATGCAAAGTTCACCTCCCCAACCGTGCTGACCAGACCACACACAGAAATACAAACCCCTTATGTCTCTATAACAGGCAGGCACACATTTCAAAACTGAAGTAGGAACATTAGAATCATATGAAATTCGTATTTGAACAAATAAACTAAGCAATTATGAGTGGCGTAATGTTTAGCTTCAAGGGTGGAGTGTTGGTAGTGCGACACAAAGCAAGTAGGCAGATTGTATTCCATGTAAAAGATCGAAACCTATGTAAAAGCTGGAAATGACACTTTCTTTCTATACAATGCAGTGTTCGTTACCCACACATGATGGAAGAGATCACATAGAGAAATACTATTCACTCATGTCTACGGTTCCAGTATTTAGAAACAGGGTGGTCCACCCTAAAAGAATATTGACAACAAATATGACAAGGCAAGCATAGATGTAGTGAATCAATCATTTACTTGTGAGCTTACTAGGACAAGTATGCAGAATTGTAACTGCAGTAAGAGACCGTCCAAAATCTGAATGAAGAAGTTTGGCTAGCACTTATTGTTTGCAACTAATCGACGTGAATAATTGGATATTATATCGAATGAGTAAGAAAGACAAGTAAAATTGTCAACAAACCGGGCTTGCAGTAGTAATCTGGGTCAATGTCACTACGACCAACAATCCAAAATGACTAGTTTCTGTTCCGAGGGCCGGAATTTTGAAACCCTGTGAACTTTAGAGGTACTAAAGATTACCAAAATACATCTGAACCATTAAGTGTAGGTAGCACTGAGCACACAACAAACCCTAATGACAGTCCTGCCTAATGAGTAATGAATCAATTAGAAAATGGGTGATGAGGAGTGGCTGCTGAGTGTTGAGGACGTATCTCAGGATAAATCGGGTTGGCTTGGTGGGTGCTGCACGCCTGAGCCCTGAACGAACTGGGAAGGTAGGCACGGCGGCGCGCCCGGGCAGCGATGACGCTGTTGGGTGAGCGGCTCCTGGCCTCTTGTTAGTCCGGCGTCTCCTCCTAGAGTCATGCCGTCCAGGGACGGCAAGTCGCCGGCGAGGCAGGCGGCTGGGGGCAAGTAGAGATCGGAAGCGCGCAGCAGAACAGAGGGGAATTGGGGCCTGGGACGACCCAAAATCCCAGGGTGGGCCGGCCCACCGTGGGCACCCTGTAGAGATACACACCCGAGCGGCGAACATGCATTTTCAAAACTAATTTAGGAACATTTAGCTGACCAATTAAACAACTCTGTTTTAATAATATCATATTCGTATTTGAACAACTAAGCTTGTTTAGTTTGATGGGTGGAGCAGTGTTATTATGACACGAAGCACGTATTCTGATCGTATAGTGATCATAAAAGGGGGAAACTCTAAGCATATTTTTTTTAGCAAAAAAGGGTTTCCCCTTCGATTTCTATTAAAGAAACCACCACGGAACCAACATGATCAATTAAACCCTAAGCATGATCAATTAAACCGTATTATGGCTGTGCCATGGCAGATTTGAAGCTGCAAACCGGAGAAATGATATTTAGCATCCATTGTTTGCTTTGAACTAAGAACTAAATTCTAAGAGCTGAAAAGAAAGTAGAGTAACCAAGTTAAGATCTATTTTCTGGTTGAGATCAAAAAGTTGAGGAGATATGAAGTACCACCTCTCTTGCGGCGCTGTGTAGGCATCGGGGGTGCGACGGCTGTCAGTGGCGTTGAAGCAGATCTGCGACGGTAGACGGGTGCATCGGGGGATAAGTCCCATTGCGGTGGAAGAGAAGGTCGTGTGAGCGGCCCCGACAAAGAGGACGACGGCGCCGATGAAGCGAGAGGACGCGATGCAAGGCTATTGGTCCGTCGCCGTGGATGAGAAACGTCCATCTCTAGCAGTGGACGACGCGGTCTTGGTAGGTGCTCCGGCATGGTGGAGGATGGTGGCGATGGATGTGGTGGAGGACGGCGGCGATGGATGGGGTGGCGGACGGAGGCTGGTGTGGGGATGGGGTGTTCTAGCGCGAACGGTGTATGAATGGGAAAATGGAGGGAGAGGTACGGGGAACCATGTTTTTGGGACGCGCCTGTCTGAAATATGGGGAAGTTACGAACTTAGCCCCCGTTTAAAATTTGGACGTCTCCTCGGTTGGGGATAGGACGGTAATCTCGCATCTCGCCAATATTTGCCCAGAGCGATTTCGGGCGAGGAGAGGGTGGTTAGCGCCCACGGTGTATGAACAGGGCTGACAGGTAGGGCGGTTGTGTCACGTCTGAGTGAAGTTACAAACCTACCCCTATTGAAAATATTTGCCTACATCGATTTCGGCCGAGTCGAGTTTGTTTTGCCGCCCACCGTGTATGAATGGGGAATGGAGGGAGAAACAGAGGTCTTTCGGACGAGCTTGAATCAAATGAGTTTTGCCGCCCATGTTTGACGCCCACCGTGTCGGAATGGGCTCAGAGGCGGTCCTGTCACGTCTAATTGAAGTTACTAACCTACCCCTATTTAGAGAAGTGGAAATCGGGCCGATGGATTGTCCGTGTAATGGGTAGACAGTAATTTACATCTCCCAAACACTTGGCTTCGAGCAGCCGACGTGGGAGTGGACATTTTGCTGCTTCTTTCGAATTTTGGGACAATAAGCATCCATGTTTACCCTGGCAACTAAATTCGAATCCATTTTGTATTCCTATATGAATCTTTATAAATCATTCTATGTGTTTTTATATATCTTCAACAGGACGACAAAGATGTATTCCACTGTCATATATGAATATGGTTTACAAATGCCGATACTCAAATTCATAAACTAGAATCCAGTTTAAGGTGAATTCGAATATTTGGAACACTTCATGTCCAACTCAAATGTCACACGCAACATAATGTGTACTCCCATTTAGATATGTACACAAGCGATGTATCAAGATTCAAATACCGAGTCAATCAACCAAGAATGTACAGAACTAACAGACATATAAACACTTATAGAGTATATGGATCAATAATATCAACTAACATACATAAGCCAGGCCGCTGTACTTTTTTTTGGCTACAACAGCATCCTTTTTTTAGCCAGCATCTTGGCCCTTTCCGATGCGTGCCACCTTATGGTCCATCTATACTACTACTATTGTTGAATGCACATTTAGCCCGATTGGCATATTTGTAGGTCTGGCACAGCAATCCAAATGAAATGCCTCCGAGTCTTATCAATTAATACAGACTTGTGCTCAAATAAAATTACAAACCAAAAAAAACAATTATTACATGATCTCTAAAACAAATGGTTTGATTGATTACATGAACAGACAACATAAAGGTTATTCAACTATGGAAAGAACATTTCACCTATGATTTACCAAGTAGGAATTTAATTTCCTTTTTTCCTTCAGGACCTTAACAATCCGGTCAGTCTCAGCTTGCTTCGTTTTGAAATCCACCAAATATTTAATGGTTGTCTTGAGTACTGCTTGTGATTGTGCTGTTTGCTTCCTCAACATGTCAACTTCATCTCTAAGTGCAGAAGCAGAATCTCTTTCTACCACTAGTTTAGCCTCTAGAGCATCAGCAGTTGGCAATTCATAATGCACGATTGGGCCAGTGCCACTGTTGTGGGATGATGCAACGTCCATGGGGACCTCACTCTTTGATCTTGGGCTAACCTGTTTTGCCATTAAAGTTCCGATTGGATTCAGAAAAGTTGAAGTTAGCAAAACATCTCAACTTGGAGTTATAACAGCAAACCAGTTAAACAAACAAGGAATTAAAGAGTTTCAATTGGATGCTGAAAAGTAGTTATTAACATCATTGTAACCCGTTGTTGCAGCAGCAAAGCAGTTAAACAAACAAGTAGATATTTAAGTTAAGGCAAATAGGTAATTCTTAACAGTAAGTATCAAACACACAGATAGGCGCAGTCTACAATATGATTAACAGGCTGTGCCATTATGTAATCAGTAGCAAACTAAATTAAGCCAAGCAACGTAATTGAACAATTTTGCAATATGTGGCTAACTAAAATTCCGAGAAGCAGGTAACTGAACTTACGCTAGTTCTTTGTACAGGCACACTGCAACTTCTTTTTCGCTTACAAGGTTGTACGAAGGAGTCCATGGCATCAATTGCTTGGATACGCAGTCCCAATACTTCTTTCTTCCCACACTGCATGGGTAAGTCAAATGGTTAATCTGGTAAGATGGTGCGTCCTTGATATGTTATATGAGGACGTGTAGTCAGACTAGTTGTAGCCAAACACATCACACTGGCTTTTACTATATATTTCATGTGATTACTTTTGGCATATCGAGATCTAAGCAATCTACAATAGGATGAAAAGACTGGCATCCTTCACATTATTGGCGAACTCGGTTCATAGAAACAATCAATTCAACCATTCTGTGGGTAAATCAAAAGCGCACTAGAATATTTTTCACTATCCAATCATACACGCAAAAAGGGGCGACACCACCATAGGGGCTGGTATGGGCGGCCGCCTCAGGTGGCTGGAAAGTGTGCACCTAGTTTGAGTCGTCCAGGTTGGCGCACGCTAGTTTTGTTCGTCCCAACGCACGAGCAGGCAATGTAAAAAATGAAGAAAAATGTTTCAATTTGGATGGGCCAATAACATAAGTGCAAGGCAGGCCCTATAGCAGGCTCGCGGCCCAAACGAGCGCCTCCCATATCGATCGACAGCAGGAAAAATCCAATTCATTCGCTCCAGCCTCCAGTCTGGTTCGCTCCTAACCTAGCTGCCGCTGGACAGACCGACACAGCACTTCCTCGCGCCCTCGTTGGAGGGCGTCGCCGGGCTTCAAGCGAACGGAAGGACAAGAAGATGAAGATCCAACCCTGGGTGTAGCCTGCGTGGGAAGCAGCGGCGGCAGCACGGGCATGGCATCGAGCTTGCGCAAACGGGCAGTCGCAGCTTGCAAGAGTAGCATGCGCAACAAGCAGGTACATCACATCCCTGATTATATCTAATTCAACTCTTCAATTTCTGGCCAATAGTTAAACCTGACGGTGTTGTAAAACTGCTTGTATGTAGGGAATCTATGAGAAAATGAAACCAATTTCTACTTATTTTATAACTCCCCCAATCAATACTGAACTGACTGAATCTGATGTATCTAATCAAGTTTCCGGTGCAAACATACAAGCTCATGTTGTTCTTGAGCCTGAAGTGTCTAATGAGCAGACTGCTAATGAAGGATTTGATGCAAACATTTTACATGCTCCTGGTGATGAACATATAGTGTCTAATGAGGGATCTAATGCAAGCATTTTGCAAGCTCATTGAAGGATTTAGTGTCTAATGATGATCTACTATGTTGAGAGAGACAGAGATTTGCAGGCATTGATGACAAGCAAATTATAGTG
This sequence comes from Triticum aestivum, assembly GCF_018294505.1. Classification (NCBI taxonomy): domain Eukaryota; kingdom Viridiplantae; phylum Streptophyta; class Magnoliopsida; order Poales; family Poaceae; genus Triticum; species Triticum aestivum. Next base: position 461,452,520 of record NC_057799.1, read on the forward strand.
CATTTTCATAGCTTGAGGAAACGTCGAGGCCATCTACCAGAAAGTCCCCGTATCATGACAACATAGCATAAATACTTTTCTAATCTGTTGTTTGAAACTATTGCCATACTTGTGCAGGATAGATATATTGATATGCAGTTTGCGCACTGGTTATACGTGCAATTACACTTCGATATTTTCAGCCAGAGAACGAATAATTCAAGCAGGTACAGACCATGTTTGTAGTCCTTGTACACCATGTTGCATTTTGTGTTTTTTAGTGCTTGCATCATTTAGTGTTTATAATCTAAACTACTTTGGATCATTAGCTGGTTTTCAAAGTGCATGTAGCTTCACATTTCTCAAGTTATGTTGATTTCCGGAGTGCAAGTGCCTTCGTATTTTTGAAGTTAAATGTTCGCCCCTGGTAACTTGAATTCGTGGATCAGCCACTGCACACAAATCATACACGAATGCCAGTATGAATTAAATGAAATGCAGGGACTTACGCTAGCTCGTTGTACAGGCTCACTGCAACTCTTCTTGCGCTTGGGATGTTCCATGTACAAGTCCATGTTACCACTTGCTTGGATGTGCAGGACTTGTGCTCCTTGCACCCCCCTCTGCATTTTTGACACGGCGAATGGTTGATCAAATAAGAGGAATCGACCTTGATGTTGTACCGGAGGACAGATACTTACAAGGTTATACGGGTGTGCAGGATGTGTACCAGATCCCGTAGCGCCGTCATGCTTCGCTAAAAAATGGATTTTCTTGTTTCAGATGATATCTCCAGAAGAAATAAGAGTTAAAGTCAGAGTTGCATAGGCGTGTAAGCTAAGAGAGCAGTGAAAGGATATCCAAACATCGTCGGAACAGTGCATAAGGGAGTGATGTGTGGATACCTAGTTCGGGCCGGCGTTTGGGCATGCTCACCTAGCTAGAGTGCGGGTCACTTCAGAGCCGTTGAGGGTGATGCGCTGGCGTTGGCTGGCCGCGCACGGATGCAGATCTTGAGTGGCAGCGGAGTGCTACGATGCGGTGGACGAGACCGTTGGTGAAGCCCCAACGGCCTCGGGGGGCGGAGGTGCGACGATGTGCTCGGTGAAGTAGCCCCGGTGAGCTGGGAGACGGCGTCGGTGAAGCGCACCTGATGCGGTGGAACTCGGTGTCTGTGAGGCACGTCGGTTGCGGCGGCCGACGTTGTTGGTGGACCACCCGGTGCGATGGACGAGGGCGTAGATGAGGTAGCTCTGGTGCGGTGGTGAAGCGCGGCCATCGTCTTCGTCGTCGTCGTCCGGCACAGAGGTGGGGAACGGTGGGGAAAGAGACGAGACGAGGGGCGATTCGAGGGTTGGCGGCGAATTAGGGATTTGAGCAATCTGGGCGCGGAAGGGGACGGTGGAGAAGAGAGATTTTGCAGGGCTGGAATTGGGGCCGCCAGATATTTCAATCCGAAATGTGGAAGCGCGAACTTATATTGTCGTCATCCTTTTTTTGGGGGGGAGGGGGGTGGGTGGCTGGGTGCTACGCGTCCGTCCGACACACGCGACCACCCCAACAGGACTATGCTTCGGCGCCTTAAGGCACCTGCCTTTGTGTCCATGACATGTGGGCCCAACAGGTGGCTGGGCCACATGTCAGTGACCCAAAGGCAGTTGCCTTTAAGGCACCGAAGCAGCGTCCACCCCGACACGACCCTGGTCTGCCTGGTGCGCCTACATTTGAGAATGCAAACAATCTTCTTTCATTTGCAAACGAATCTGTATGTATTACCATGCCCGTGTTTTCCTTGCAATAATTAGTCATTCGAAACGAGATACTCCATCCGTTCACTTTTGTAAGTCGTTTCAGACAACTTAAAATGAACTGTTTTGCACATTGTCTGAAATGTCTTCAAGGTCTTATAAAGTGAACAGAGGGAGTACTATAAATTAATTAATGAGGAGTTATTTGAAAAAAAATCAAACGGTACCCACGCTAACGTGGATTAGAGTGTGTCTCACATAATTAGTTATTTGAATTAGAGTGTGTGTCACGTAGTTAGTTATTTGAATTAGAGTTTGAATAGTGTGTGTCACGTAGCGATCTCCAATTCTAACGTGGATTTCGCATTTCACTGTATCCATGCTACTTTTTTAATACAAATTCATATGTATATGATGAACACCATGGTAGTGAGAAAACTTTTGGATGGATTCAAACATATGACCTACAAAATAGCACAACAAACTGAGTCAATGTCAACTTTTCGAAACTTAGTATGGCACGAATTCGAAATAATTACCCGTATGCCTGGTCCTCGGTTCAAATCTTACAATGTACACCGAATTGAAACATCGATATTAAGTCTCGTACTATGTACATTCAAATGTTGTTTTTAGCCCCCCCCCCCGCACAAACGCTACATACTTCCTGTATCGGTCAATCTTCCTCTCCTAACCACCTTAGGAAGCTATCGGTTTCCAACACACGTTCATTCTTTCTCTCCATGTTTCGATCTCTAAGTCTCTCAACTACACAACCCCTTTTTCCACTCTGTTACCAAATGTATTTACCTCACACACCCGCCATTGCACCCCATGCCGAGCTCTCTCTCTCCCCCCTCTCCCTCTCACCCTCTCGCGCTAAATACATGCATTGCCTATCTAGCCCCCCCAACCTCTCGTGCGCACGCACGCACGTTGTATATCTAGGTCACTCCCTCGAGACTGTCTCACTCTTTCTTCCGCACGGCGGGCCACACTCGCTCAATCTCGCTCTCTTTATCTGAGTCTCGTTTAACCTCGTTTTCTTTCACACACAAATGATATATCTCCCTGTTCGGGCCTCGATCGACACACTCTATACTCTCTCACGCAGATTGTCTATCTAGGTCAGTCCATCCAAGCCGCGCCACTCTTTCGACCTCATGGTGGGCCACGCTCACTCAATCTCTCTCTCTCTCTCTCTCTCTCCGTATGTCTCGATTGACCTCGCTCTTTCTCGGACAAAAACGATATATCACCATGTTTGAGCCCAATTCGACCTATTCACATTGTATACTCTCTCACGCACATCGTCTATCTAGGTCACTCTCTCCAACCCGTCTCACTCTTTCGATCGCACGGCGACCCTATGTGATCGGTTGACCTTGCTTCCTCCCACGCACAAAATATATCTACACGTCTGTGACTGGATCATCTCTCAAGCTCTATCTTACAGCCCTCACCCTTGCCAAAAAGCTCAATCGGACAATATCTCTCCAGAGCATATATATTTGTTCAATGAATGTCGGACCACACTCACTTTGTCTCTCTATCTATATGTCTCTCGATTGACCTCGCTTTCTCACACCGTATCTTCCACGCGTTGAAGCTACTACCTCTCCATCCCTCGCAAAGCCGGAGCTATTTACATTGCGAGGGGCACTCCAACCTTGGATTAATTTGTGTAGGCATTTATTCCGGTCGGTTTAGATTATATTTTCGTAGCATTCGGCCCACAACTACTCCAAACACCGTTGCAACCCACGCAACTCCCCTAGTTGATTTCCCTCTGGCTCGGTCATCGCTCTCTCGCACGTCCTTTCTCGCCTTCAACGTCGCACCATGGTATTATTGAAAAAACTATGTTGTTCTCTTTAATTATTATAAATAAGCTACAAAACTACACACCGATAGTCCACTTGGAATGGAACAAATTTCGACCCACAAATTAAAGTGCTACAAACTACACACCGAGGGGCCCACATGTCATGAAACAAATTTGGACCCATATACAAATTAAAAAATAAAGGACGAGGATCGAACATGCGACCGGGCCTTCAAGCCGCACGTCAATAGGCAACATACGTAGAATAGCAATGTTTGTTGTACCCCCTTTGTTCACATAATGTTTTTATATTACCACAGCCTAATTAATGGATAACATGTAATATTATTTTTAGTACTATTCGCCTTCACTTACTGGTGGGTTCCATGTGTGCTCTCTCTCTCTCCTCCCCTTCTGCGTTTAGACGCACGGGCAAACAGGAAGAACTCGCGGGCGATGTTGCCGTTGACCATATCTGGACGCGTTCACAAGTCACGGCACCAGTTTCACGTACTAGCAGCACTAGTCAGTGTGTACGTGCAATGCACGTTAATTTGGAAGTATATTAAGTGCATGCGGATATTAACTACTAGGATATTATTTGCGTGTTGTCATGTGATTAGCACTATTTTTGGCATGAAATTAACTGCACGCTAAACGTGTTGAGCGCTCGACATTGAAGCAGTCTAGGTCGTTGGATGACAAGGAATACATGTGGCTTGATGACGTTTTATATTTAATTTGATACGGCTCTAGCAGAACATTCAATCGATCAAACCATACATTTCGTTCAGTCTGACTCCGACTTTAAATTATACGACGATCGATATAAAATAAACGGAAATGATAAACGTTCGGATTTTAAGCATGGCAATCCGAACGTTTTTCATGGCAAATTTAGATTACGCGGCGGCGGGGGCGTCTCGCGGTGGGAAGCGGCTCCTCTGCCGTGCTCTGTGTGTCGTCGGGCCACTGACCGACGGCGACGGCGGCGTCTTGCGCCGTTGTGGCGTACTCCTGGACGTTGGCCTAGCTTCAAGGAAGGCCAAAATGTTCTGGACTTCGGAGCGAGTCAACTGGCGGGAGGAGGCGACTGGCGTTGGTGCAAGGAAGCGGTCGACGGCGGCCATCCATGCCGCTGAGGGGGCACTGGCACCACGCGGGGACAGGCGCTGTCAACGCGCGGCGGAGACATTTGTGTGCACGGGCACCGGCACGGGCGCGCACGTCAGTGCACGCGCAGGCGCATGGCTGGCAGGTCACGGCTCCGCACGGGCATGCGCGTCAGTGCACGCGCAGGCGCATGCGCTGGCAGGTGCACGGGGCGTGAAAGTCGGCGGGGACCTCGTGGAACCCCGTGGGATCAAGCTCGGCGACAATGTGCGGCTCCCAGCCCATCAATGCCACGGGGATGGGCGCTGGCGCAGTCGGGCGACGGGAGCCGGAACGGAGCGGGGACAGGCGGACGTCTTCCCGCAAGGCCAGTTCAAGCTCGTCCCAAAGCGCCTTATGTTCTTGAGACTCCGGCTGGGTGTCTTCCTCAGGTAACTGGAACACTAAGGGTAGACCATCGTGATGCGGCATGGCGTACGTTTAGGTCAGGCTAGTTGGAGGTAGACGACAGGAGAATCGAAGAGGAAGAGAGAGGATTGTAGCGATACCGGGTAGTGCGGGGTTGATTTTAAACTACGGCGCCGGCGACATTAAAAGTGGGAGCAGTTGGGACGACGGTGGGCGGCGGAGCCTGGTCAAAGCACAGCGGTCTGCTCGCACGCCTCCCTGACAGCCGACGCAGCAGTCTGCTCGCACGCCTCCCGTCGACTCACACACTTGCTCGGACGGCACCTGCCGATGAGAAGCGGGGACTCGTGGCGGCACGTAAACGCCCACGGTTTCAATAGTGAAAGCGTTCGCCTTAACGTGACAGGTCTTTGTTCCAAAATACCTTGGCTCTTCATTTGTGCAACTTGTCATAAGAAGCTTGTCTCAAATTGAAGAAAATACTTACGAAGTAATATTTGTGCCATATCACGTGACCATGCTTAGTTTCAAGAATTTATGCTCACTTTTGGATTTTCTGAAATTTAAGATCCAGGATTCGAAACAATATCATAACCTGCATCATGCAATAAATTTTCAAGCCGTACATCTGTCCTGTTGTATTTCTTAAGAAAGGATTTGGTCAAACATTTTGCTTAGTTAGACTTCAGACAAGTTATATATGCAGAGTAAAAGGATAATCCCTCCGTACCAGTGCATTGCCTGATATATTAACTCAAGTACTAGGCACGAACAAACGGGCTCAATTCTGTGCTCATCCTGGTGTAGTAGTAGTAGTAGTACTAGGCAATGCAGTTGACGGGTGACCTTGACGAGCGGCGACCGAGGGAATTGAACCGTGCTCGGCACGGTAGGTAACGTTGTCTAGTTACTAAAGCATCCCTCCGTTGTTCATCGGTAGTCATTATGGACCGGGGACATGAGGGGAATTTCCTAGGGCTGGAATTCTGGCCGCCAGATATTTCGACTTGAAACGCTGAGGCTCGACTGGTTGGGGTTGCCTAATGTGCGTACCACGCACGCCACCGAAGGACACGAGCCCGGTTTTTTTAGGATCAACACGAGCCAAGGTCTGGCTGGTACGCCGTTGGGTCCTACCATTCGAGAATACGAAAGGAACCTTTTAAATTGCCGAACGAATCTATGTGTATTACAATACCCGTATTTTCCTTGCAAATACTAATCTCAACGTGGTAATTGATTTATGACGAGTTGTTGAATTAGAGTGAGTTTGTGATATAGTGATCTCAACGTGGATTTCACATTTCATGGTATCCCTAGTAAGTTTTCCAATGCAAATTCAAATTTAAAAGATGAACAATATGGAGGTGAGAAAACTTTGTATGTATCAAGCATATGACCACACACACACACAGAGACACACACGCACGAACACAACAACAATCCAATAAGTATAGTGCATCTATTTTTCCAAACCATGCATGTATGACACGAATTCAAAAATACTCCTTCTATTCCTAAATATTAGTCTTTTAGAGAGTTCAACAAGTGACTACATACGGAGCAAAATGAGTGAATCTAGACTCTAAAATATGTCTATATACATCCGTATGTGCCAGTCCATTTGAAGCCTCTAAAAAGACTAATATTTAGGAACGAAGGGAGTAAAATGTAAGACATCCATGGTCCTCAGTTCAATATTTAAAATGAACATGAAACTGAAACATGAATATTAAGTCTAGTACTACAGTACATGCAAATGTTGTGTTTAGGCGGAGCTATGATTGTCGGGGGTCAACCCCTCGACCTTAGATAAAATTGTGGAGCTCTGTTTAGGGTTGTTTAGATTATATTTGTCCCCACCCTCCCAACCACCGATTGGTTGTGCACCCCCACCCCTCCTCCCCGGGAGAATATCATGTGCCCCCATACCTTAGATGCTATATGCCGATACGAGTTGCTTGGAGCTTGTAGATCTGAGATATAGCAGCTCACATGATGTGTCTTAATATTTTTGCAGGAAACCTTGATGAGTTTGAGAATTGCACACAATTTGTACAAAAACTACTTAGATGCCCTTTGATCCCATATCCAACGACCTCGAAGCTCGTATCACCGTAGCATCTAAGATGAAGGAGGACATCATATTCTCCTGTATGTAAGAATATCATGTGCTACCACACCTTAGATGCTTTGGTGATACAAGCTCTTCGGAGGCGTTGGATTTGTGACCCAACACCTCCTCGGTGGTTCGAATGGTTTTTTGCAGAAAAGCCCCAAAAGAGTTCGGCCACTGCTTACAAGCACAAAGACTGCTCAGATGCCATTGGATCTCAGATCAAACGACCTCCAAGCTCGTATCACCGTAGCATCCAAGCTGCGATAGCACCTTATGTTTTCTCGCACGGGAGAGTATGAGGTGCTCCCGCACCGTAGATTCTATGGTGATACGAGTTCACTGAGATCTAACGGCCCACAGTAGGAGGTTTGAATGTTTTTGCAATATACGGCTGATAGAGTTTGGGAAATGCGCAGAAAGTACAAGTACTACGCATGTGCCATCTGATCACTGATCATACGACCTAGATGCTCATATCACCGTAGCGGGTAATTAAGCTACGGGGAGCACCTAATATGAGCACCGGGGAGCCGTTGGATCGAAGATGCAGCGGCACACACGAGGCCTGAATGTTTTATTTGCAAAAAAAACCTTTGGAGAGTTTGGAAATTGCGCATAATTACAAAGACTACTCCCAAGCCATTGGATCTCACTTCCAACGGTGTAAAAACTCGTATCACCATAGTATCTAAGCTGCGGGGTGGATGTGATATTCTATGCCGCTGTCATTTTTGTTCGTAAACTTGCAAAATACGTGTAACTCGTGCCGTTACTTGTCTAACCGCGCAAAGTGTTTGTTCAAAAAAACCATCCTACACTGAAATATCGGAACAACACACGGGGGTCCCACTTGTCATTAATCAAATTTGGACCTAAAACTAACAAATCTGAAAGACGAGATTCGAACTGGCAACCTGGACTACAAAGCGTAAGTCGATAGCCTGAAAAAACGAACGGTTGTTGGCTTTGTCCCATAACTTGATTTTATACAGTACTTGCGTTGAGTAGAGTAGAGGGAGTGCCTCGTCAACACGTGCATGACCGTTGTCTCACTTACTGGTGGGTCCCAGGTCTGCGATCTCAATCTCTCTTCTCTCCATCGTCTAACCTTTGCACGGGCACACACGAAGAGCGGCGCTAGCTTGCCGTGGTGTTATTACAACTAAAAAAAGCTTGGAAAATAGAAGAATCGCCTAGAACAAGAGACGTTGTGGCTGGTCGAGACGGAGCTAACCACATCTATCCTCCGTGCCACGTTTGCATGATGAAGCTGTGTGGCTAGTGGGGTGTTTTCGACCGACTGGCTGGGTCCCGAGGTCGAACCATAGGTACTACGTCTGATACAGTATATTTTTACACGCACATTTTTCCTCCGTGCCGAGACGTGGCACACCCTACCGCGCGGTTTCGGGGTCCTCCCGGGTGGTGCACGCATATATTCTTCCTGACGTGGGACGCCCTACCGCGCGTTTTCTGGGTCCTCCTCGGTCGTAGCGCCGAAGCAAGTAAATGAGTCGTCAAATCACGAAAGACCACCTTTCCCGCCGAGTACATCAGTGAAGCACGGTGGCTAGCTAGTTGGGCTAGTTCGACCGATTAGCTAGGCCGCCGCCACATTTGTTTTTTCACCCCTTTTTTATCTACTTGCCGGCAGGTAAATTTAAATATCCACCGCGGCGTTGCTCTGGTGTTTGGGTGCGGCAGGATTTTTAATTTTTTGATTGACGGGAGCAGGCGCGGCAGGATTTTTAATTTTTTGATTGACGGGAGCAGGCGCGGCAGCAATTAGTCACGATGACTCCGCCTGTAAAAACCCACTGCTCCCTGATGTGAGAAGTCGTCGACTGGTGTTTTACCGTGGTGAAAACCAAAAGATTCCCCGCTCCCTCCGCCTTCCCGTAGATTGCATTGCCTTTCAGCCGTTTCGCCCCCTTTGCTTCCTCTCCCCATTGCTTCTACCTGGTGCCATGGCGGCGCAGAAGATCACGGAGTCCGAGGTGAGGCGCCTGACACAGGAGCTCCATGCCAAGGATGCGGAGCTCAGGGCCAAGGACGTGGAGCTCCGTGAGCTCAAGGAGGAGAGGAGTGCCATGCTCCTCCGTTATGTGCGGGAGTTCACGGAGCTTCAAAAGCGGCAGGCGTCCACCACAAAGATGCTCGAGGCGTCGGCGGCGTTGCTGCAGAAAGCGGGAGATACGATAGGCCGTCAGGGGAGCCGGCTGGAGCGCGAGCGGGCCGATCGTGACGAGGTCCAGGATCGCCTCAGCCACTTGGTGAACCAAGTTGCCACGCACGTGTTGCGGCTGCGCGATGCCTACCGTCGTGCCAGCACGACGATGCCGGCCGTCGGGCTAAACCCGTTCGACCACCCGGTCGACTTCAATGAGCTGCGGCTTCCTGACCTGGTCTCCTTCTTCACCTATATCTCCGAGGAGCTGAGCCATCTCCCCGCGATGGTGGGGGCTGAGCTGGACAAGGAGGGGTTGCGGGCTGCCATCGCCGTTGCCGGGCGAATCCTTTCAGGGCTCCGTCACCGGAATCCATTCGTGCCATTGGACGCCGTCTTTGACGAGCTGGCTCCCGTCGACCGGGAGCGGGCTCTGCGGGCGGTTGCACCCTGCATCACCAACGTCGTGCGCCTCGAGAAGTAGAGGGACTTAGGTGGTGTTTAGGCGCCCTCCACATGGGCATGTCCATGTCTCGGCGCAACATGACCGTTGGATCAAACTCAGACGGTGCAGATCAGTCACTGTAGCACAAAGCGTGTGGGTGTGTTTGGTTGCATTCTCATCTCAATATAGTTGTTTCCTCTTCGTGTATTTTTGTCAACCTACTAGTGTGGACTCATGCACCCTTCATGCACTCTGCCAAACACCCAAAAGTGGGTCGAGAAGGGAACTTTTGCTCCCATCCCGTGCACCCTTCATACACCCTGCCTAACACTATTCGTGCTTCATATGGTTCATGTTTCGTGGAGTACTGTAGCACCGTACTCTCCGTGCGCTGTGGACCTAGTTCTGTTAACATTGATCTCACCGTTCATTCTCGACCGGACAGTCGAAAAAGCGGTACTATGTTACATATAGGAGTAGTTGACATGCGCACAACATCATTTGTTATCGTCATATCTTACTACACTAGCAACAAGATTGTGTAGTACTGACGTATGAACCACTGCACATGCCTAGTAGTAGGAGCACTGTGTATGTTCAAGTGGCTGCCGTGTTTCGCACTCCTCCGTCGTAAGAGTGGAAACGCTTGCTGTAATCATTTTTTTCTTCAGAAAAACAGTGGACACGCTCTACCGTGCGGATCCTCCTCCAGCCATGCACTAAATTACTCACTTTCGCCGACGTGTGGGACAGCCAGCACCTGGGTCCACCAGCCATGCACTAAATTACTCCGTAGTAGAGTGACGGTAGACTACCCCGATCGAACCGCCGCAGTAATGCCCAATGAGCCGTCAAATCACAAAACCCCCTCCTTTCCAGCAGTAAGTTGGACGGACGAAGCAACCATCATTTCACTCTTCTCTCTCAGCTTCCTCTCTTGAAGAAAACCCCCACTCGCTTCGCTTCTCCCTCATCTCGTTCCTCCTTTCACTCTTCTCTCTCAGCTTCCTCTCTTGGATGGACGCCGGAGCACCGGCCGACGTGATGTCTATGGCTCTGGCCAAAACCGTCGAGGCTCATGGTACGAAGAAGCGCAAGCACCCCGCCGAGACTACCGCAGACAAGCTCAAAGCCATCGCCCTGTCCAAGCCCCCCTCTCCGGGATCCCTCATTAAGCAAGTCCAGGTAATGTCTCTTGTTGACGATCTTTTTCTCGATCTTGATCGTGTTTTTTCATCTAACACGCAGTACTAGTACTGGTAGTACAACTTTCTGGGTGATCTTGCATGTGATTTTAGTGTGCCAAATGACGGTTCTAAATTCCTCTTTTGACCAAAACATGCGAGAGGTTGACACTGATTTCTTATAGATTACTTTCAACTACTCCCTCTGTCCCAAATTTCTTGTCTTAGATTTGTCTAGATACGGATGTATCTAATACTAAAATGTGACTTGATACATCCGTATCTAGACAAATCTAAGACAAGAATTTTGGGACGGAGGGAGTACTTTATGAACATCAATGCTACCTTTTAAGAGGGTATATTTGCCTCAGTAACTTGTGTTATGGATATTGCATGTAATCCCTCTGCTCTCATGCCTTTGAAGACATGTTCTAGTGTCTTTGTTCACTCATTTCTGTGCGTATATGTAGTCATATATGGAGTATAATATCGAAAATCATCTTATATTTCTGAACGGAGGTAGTAATAAAATATGGTTTCTGTTTGAATTAGAACCAGGTCCGCGGTGGAGATGAAGTTCTCAAAGTCATGCCGTGTGAACTGGAAGACCTGATGATGAGTTCTACTGCTGAACTATCCAGCTGTTGTGTCCTTGTCGCCACGTGTCCTGAACTAGTGTTTTCCTGTAGCATTGTTGTCAGGCGTGTTCTCGAGGCTGTACTTGACCACAACAATTTCCTGGTTGTGCCTTCGATTACGAAGGGTGTGGTTCTTGTAAAGCTTCCCAACAAATCTGATGCGGCCTGTCTTCATCATCATGTTTATGAGTGGAAAGACCACTCTGTTAGGTTCTCCAAGGTTGACAAGATGGTGATGGTGCATGTAGACATCTCACACGAAGTCCATGGCCTAGTCAGTTATGCGGGGTTCATCCCGTAGGTCGGTGGCAAGAAATAGTCTGCAGAGTTTAGTTAGTGCAACTTTGCTTGTCTGTAGTAAGTACTATTGTTCAGTACTTGATTTGTGTTTGTGAACCCTGTATTGTTTATTAGTACTGCCGCTTTTGGTGTGTGAACGGTCTATGTTAATGTCTGTCCACTCAATTCAGTCTGTATATTTTGAAGTATCCAGATCATATTTTTTGTGAGGACGGTTTATCAATTATGGTTACACTCCAATATCTGTATGCATTGCAGGGTTTATCGCACCCACCAGGATTTCCAGTCCCATGGATGTTCGGTCCATACGATTTGTCACGACCTTTGGACTGTCCTGCTTGTGGGAGTAGGCGGGGCCCCTGCATGCCACGCGTAGTTGGACGATCAATCTTCTGTTTAGTACTTCAACATAGTGATTTCCTGGTAAGGATTCACTCATGTCACATCAAGTAAATCTTATTGATTTACTGTCTAAATCTTATTGATTTAATGTCATGTTTTCTTTCTTTTCCTGCAATTTTACGATGCAGGTTTTGCCATGTGACATTCATCACAGAATAAACCGTTTGGTTTGCTCTACGATGGCTATTTTTGCAGGTTTCACTTCTTATGTCGTGTCAGTAACGAAGGCACTGTCCATCACTTATATTACTGGAAAAAATTGGATCAGTCTGTTGTCTGAGTACAAGCTGAATCCCTATGATGAACTGCAGTTTGGTTTAACAAAAACGCCACAATTAGTCCTTCTCGCGTTTAAAAGAAATGAAGAAAAAAACTGGATCACGGTCACGGATCCTAGTCAAGTTAGAAAGCTGATCATAGCAGACCAGACACGATCGCCGCTGTCTCGCACAGATCGAGCACCGGCAGTTGCTCTAGCACTGACAGCGGCAGCAGCTCAGTCTGATCCAGCTGAGGATTGGGCACCGACCGCGTCAGCGGATCAGTCTGATCTACCGGAGGATCGGGCATCGACACCGGCACCTGCTCCGACACGGCACCAGCTCTACAAGGAGCACCATCTCCGGCAGCAGCAGCGGCTTCGGCACCTGCACCAACACTTGCACTTGCATCTGCTCCGGCCCGTGCAGTTGCACCGGCAACAGACTGGGCTGCAGTTCGCACTTCATATACCAAAGTCCTTACAAAAACCGACATGTCCACCTTCTTGGTAAGCATTGGCCGCCCAAGTGCTTCGTTCTTTTTTCTTTCCATGTTGTTTCACATGATTCACTGTGTTGATCTAACTGTTTGGGTATGTCTTCTTGTTTGCAAACAGAGAATTCCTAGAGCAACGAGGGAGTCGTTCAACAATCCGGGCGACCGCGGCCAAGTTTCTCTTACCATGCGCAGCCTTGGTGTGAATGAACCTGCTCAATATACCGTAAGTACAAAGGATGGTCGCATGATGATTGATGCTAAAGGATGGTCAAGGTTCAAATCTAAATCATATCTTGCGGTAGGGGATGATGTCAAAATCGAACTTTCTCGGCAAGGAGAGCTGGTCCAAATCAACTTTGAAATTCTTCAGTAGCAGCACGCAACTGCCGAACTGATCTATCCTCCGAGAGATTTTGATGTAATAATCTGGCATGGTGAAACAAGTGTCCTGTGTGTATAAGTAGTACGACAGTATTATTTATCACATGGTATATCGTTGATAGAATTGCAACTCTGATTGCTGGTTAGGAACTGTCGTTCGATTTCATTCCAACAGCTGCCGTGCTTTATTCAATTTTGTGTATTCGCCTTGCGACAGCATCTAAAACCAGCGTCGTACCGATCGCTTGCAATATGAAAAGCGCTGAGGTAGAACACATGGGCCCCCAAACATGCAGGGTTGGCCTGCGGCCCAAAGTCCAGAACCGTGAGCCTATCTGAGTATTATATTCTCAGCTGAACCCCCATAAAAAAAGCTGAACCCCCATAATGCCCGTGCGTTGCAGAGGGAGTATATTTCTCGGCAAGGTGAGCCTGTGATATAAAAGATTTGTATATTTCTTTACAGAGGGAGTATCTCTCTGTCAAAAATATATTTATGTGTAACTAGTTACTCCTGTCTTTCTACTTCCTTTCGCTGATATGTGGGGCAACCGGCAACGGGGTCCACGTGCCATATGCACAAATTAGAGTGCACAACTTCACGGTAGACACACCCCGGTCGTAGCGCCGCAGTAATGCCCAATGAGCCGTCAAATCACAACCCCCCCTTTCCAGCTTTAGCAGTAAGCTGGACGGACGAAGCGGCAATATTTCACTGGGCCTGAATCCCCTTCTCCCTCGTCTGCTTGTTCAGAGAAAACCCCCTCTCGGCGATTGCATAGGGTTTTCTCATGGAGAACCAGGTACGAATTCTTCATCCATCCCCGATAAATCCAAGTCCCTTGGTCGCAGGTAATCCTAGGATGGCAGCCGCCGCCGTTGATGCATTTTTCTTCCTACTGAATCTAGTGTGTTTCATTTGCAGTGCCCAAAGTGCGAGTACCCTACAGGTTTCTGCGCCCTCGGCGAGACGCCACACTTGTTCCTTCTCATCCTAACACAGCATTTTGAAACGCGCACAGTATGTTCCTAGAATCCTCTTTTCTATCCGGGAGGGTGGGGTTTTTTGAACATGCTGTGTTCTCATATTATTTTTCCTGCAGTGTATTATTTGCTCTGCCAGAACACATGTACTCAAGATGCTCGGCCTTGCCATAACTGAATACACTAGTTTAATGGTCACAGTGAAGACAAGCCATGGATATAAGTTCCGAGTTGGGTTCATGAACCAAGAAGATCGCTGCTTTTTTATGGCCGAACTTGGATAAACTTTCTCAAGTGTTACGGACTGAAAGTTGGCGCACGAATGTTGATGGAAATAGCAGAACCTGGTCTCATCTTCACTGCGATCTTCCACCCCGACGTCGTTCCAATTGTTCATCCATGTTAGTTTTGTATCTGGTTCTTGCTTGTTGCCTCGATTACTTCTTAATCCACCTATTCTGTCTAACTAATCACAATTTAACTTTAGAAGTAGCAACGAATCTCTCACGAAGATGCTACTTCTAACTAATATTTTCTTATAATTGGTGGCACGTGTAGGTTTTTTCAGAGTTAAGCAGTCTGCTCGTTTGTTACTCTGTAATAACTCGGCTGTTACTAATGGCACTGAAGTTGACTGGATCGACATCCACAAGTTCCTACACTTTATTGATCGTCTTGAGGTCCTTGTGGGGCATTTCAATGGTGGAAGGCCACGTGGGATATGTGTGCCACTGCTGCACTCGTTGAACAGGTCCAACTGTGTCGAGAAACTTATGGTACGAGCTGTTTTCTGTTATATATGTTGTTCATAAACTATTGCTTATACACAGTTTTACAGCTGTGATCTTCTTGAAACAGGAACTGCCGAGTTCTATTGTTCCTATACAGATGCCTGACCATGGTCGGGTCAGACTTGCGCTTGGTCACAACATGATGTTTATGTCGACCTACTCAATTCCCCTTGGAGGTGAAAAGATACTTATTCATGGGTGGTCTCAAATAATGAAGGCCCGTCCATCTTGGAGAATAGGACAGAAGATTATGTTCATGCTTTTCCATGGCTCTAAAGCGAATATCCTGTTTATTGACCACGTTGCGAGATGAAGCCGCTTTCAGAAGGTTGTGGATGCGCGGGGTGGCGCCTGGGCCTTGTCCTGGGGCTTGGCGGCCTCACCCTTGGTTAACTGTAGGCAAAGTAGCACTGTTCGAGGCGTGCTTTGTACGGTTGAACCTGTATAAGTACTCATACTGCTTTCAGCTTTGGTTGTTAAGTGCCCCTGCTGGTTTCAGTTAAGGTTGTTAAGTACTCCTGCTACTTTTACAGTCTATCGTGTTTCTTCAATCCTGTCTTCCTCCAGCCGCCAAAACCAAACCAGCGCCGGCGGGGCCGCCTGCTTCCGCCTCCCATGGCTGGCTGCGCCTCAGCGCACGCATCGCCGCCCCACCGTCTCCTAAATCGTTAACGCCGACGTCCTCCGCGCGCTTTGGTGCGCTCGCCGCGGCGCCGCCCTCTCGCGTTGTCAACATGGTCAACAAACAACAGGAATCGGCAGAAGTACATGGAGAGGATGACAGTAGGGGCCCACCATGTCAGCGTATGGAAAAATAAAATGCTTCCTCCTAGTGTTTTCCTGACATCTGAACCCACGACATTGTGAGCGTATATAGTCAGTAGACAAGAGAATAGCACAAGATCGGCTGACACCTGGGACGTAGCTACTCGAGCAGTATTTTTTTTGTTTGGTATTGTTGAGACGGAGCAGGGTTTGAACTGGGCTGTGGCCCGTCTAGCCCAGGCTTATATTTTATGTTCACCATGTGACCAGCCCAGCTATTTTTTCTTTGTGAAAATGAGCCCAGTTTATTTTTCTGAAGAATACCCAATCCAGGCCTACTTATTTTTCTACGCCCTGATGGGCTGCAACTCTTTCAAGACGCCTGCAAATCTTGAAAGTAATATGAAATGGGTTGTAAATATAAAAACAGATGACAAATTGGCAATTACTTTATAATTTCTGATTTTCTCACATTTTCAGATTCCTATTTCACTGGGCATTAACCTAATTTAAATATATCTTCAAAGTACTTTAAATCTGGCTCGACATTTCGGTATTAAAAATAGTTTGGAACCCACAGAAATATGCGAAATTGGCCCTGGCCAACCAAAAAAAGACTGCAATAAATTGCATAAGAAGTTGCCATGAGCTATATATAAATTATTAAAAAAAATGGAGTGGTCTAACTTGTGGGCCTGTTTAGTTGATGCGTATGCAAGATTTTTTAGTTATTATATACGTCAACAAACGATTCTAGCAGACGTAACCGTTGGATGTCAATCCAACGGCTGTCGTGTTTCTTCAATCTCTGATCTTCTTGCTCCAGCCGCCAAAGCAGCGCCGGCAAGACCGCCTACTCCCGCCTCCCGTGGCCGGCTGTGCTGCCGCGCAGGCCTCAGCGCCCCCTACTACTCCCACCGCTGGCCAGGGCATCCCTCTACTCACCCACACCCCCTGTTATTCTGCGGCGACGGCAGCCTCACACCACAGCCGAACCGGTGAACCCTCGTACTCCTCTTCGCGCGGGCTTCCACTGCCGCGTCTTCCCGGCTCCGCGTCGTCCCCTTCCTAGGCCTCGCCGTCGTCCACCACCGTGGTGCTCTCGACGTAGCGTGGTCAATGTGGTCAACGACCGACTTCCATCGGAAGAGTACTGTATGTGGAGAGGCTGACAGCTGGGTCCACGGCAGCCGCAAGTGCCTCCTTATTACGCGGAAAATAATTATTCCTCCACCTGACAGCAGGGACCCACCAGACGGGCCACCAGTATTTCGTGAAAAAAACATTTCCCCCTGACTGCTGGGAGCCACAGGATGGGCCATCGTATTTCACGAAAAAAATGTTACCCCCGCTGTCAGCTCAGACCCACCGGAAGTGCCTCCTTATTACGCACAAAAAAATGAATAGCCCCCTGCTAGCTGGGACCCACCTTGGTGGGAGGCTGACTTGTGGGCCTACTAAGTTGACTGGGACCGAGGCCTTTGTGAACTTTAGTCAATATATGAACGATTCTAGCTCCAGTGACCGTACGATGTCCATCCAACGGCCGTAGTGCTTCTTCAACCTCTGGTCTTCTTGCTCCAGCCGCCCAAAGCAGCGCCGGTCGTGCCGCCTGCTTCTGCCGCCCGTGGCCGGCTGTGATGCCGCGGAGGCCTCATCGCCCCTACTACTCCCACCGCTGGCCAGGCCATCCCTCTACGCACCCACACCCCCTGTTATTCTGCGGCGACGACAGCCTCACACCGCAGCCGAACGAGTGAACCCTCATACTCCTCTACGCGTGGGCATCCACTGCCGCGTCTTCCCCGGCTCCGCGTCGTCCCCTTCCTAGGCCTCGCCGTCGTCCACCGCCCTGGTGCTCTCGGCGCGGCGTGGTCAACGTGGTCAAGGAATGGCTTCCATCGGACGTGGACTGTACGTGGAGAGGCTGACAGCTGGGTCCACGGCCGCAGCAAGGAAGTGCCTCCTTATTACGCGCAAAATAATTATTCCTCCACCTGACAACGGGGACCCATCGGACGGGCCACCGTATTTCCCGAAAAAACGTTTCCCCCTGACTGCTGGGACCCACCAGCTACATCTTCGCACGCAAGGAAGTGCGTCCGAAAAAAACGATTCGCCCCCTGACTGCTGGGACCCACCAGCTACATCTTCGCACGCAAGGAAGTGCGTCCGGGCAAAAAAACAAAACAATTCCCCCCCGACTGCTGGGACCCAGCAGCTACACCTTCGCACACAAGGAAGTGCGTCCGGGCAAAAAAAATGATTCGCCCCCCTTACTGCTGGGACCCACTAGCTACATCTTCGCAGGCAAGGAAGTGCGTGACAGTCGGGACCCACCTTGTCGAAGCGTACGTAGCGTTGTCATTCTGGTCGCGAACGTGTACGTACATATATACTGGTCGATGTAGAGGCGCGCACGTGTCGTAGTAGAGGCACGCACGTCGCATGTACACATACGTACAGCGGCCAGGGTGCAAGAAAGAAAATACGGCCACGAACGTACATACGGGCAGGGTCTCGAACGCCTACTCGCGCATATGTACGGCCAAGGCTCGTGTACATGGCTGGGTCGGAACGGAGAAATAGTGTCGTCGTCATGTTCATGGGGAGGCAACGAAATGCGTCGTGTTCATGGGGAGGCAACGGAATGCGTCGTGTTCATCGGGAGGCAACGGAATGGGTGGGAGCCAACCGGCTGGGTCGGAACGGAATGCGTGGTCGTGTTCATCGGGAGGGCTTAGACGGAACAGGCGATGGAAGCGAGGCCTGGCATACCGCAAAACGGAGGAAACGGCCTTGTGTTCGACCGGCCACGTTCGAAATGGGATCCTGTTCATCGGGAGGGGTCTGGCGTACCACAAAACGGAGGAAACGGACCTCCTACGGTCGAAACGGGGGTCCTGTTGATCGGGAGGGGTGTGGCGTACCGCAAAACGGAGGAAACGGACTTGTGTTGGAGCGCTACGGTCGAAACGGAGGTCCTGTTGATCGGGAGGGGTGTGGCGTACCGCAAAACGGGACTCCACGGGATACTGTTCATCTCCACCGTCGACCTCCTCCAGCCTCCACGGGCTACCGTCGACCTCCTCCAGCCTCCACGGGCTCCTGTTCATCCAGCCTCCACCGCGCGCTACTCCACCGGCTACTGTTCAACCACCCCTCCACCGTCTACTGTTCATCCAGCCCTCCACACCACGGGGTCCTGTTCAACCACCCCTCCACGGGCACCCCTCCACCGTCTACTGTTCATCCAGCCCTCCACACCATGGGGTCCTGTTCAACCACCCCTCCACGGGCACCCCTCCACCGTCTACTGTTCATCCAGCCCTCCACCACACCACGGGGTCCTGTTCATCCAGAGGCAACGCCACCGCTCACTGTTCATCCAACCCCCCCCCCCCCCCCCCGCAATGCTCACTGTTCATCCCAGAGGCAACATCGATCGGCTTCAGTTAGCAGCAGTAGTGAAGGAATCGCTCGATCGGGTTCAGTTAACAGTCTGAAACATTTGAAAAGTTCAAAGAACTTCAGAGTGAAGTGGAGAATCATCGTAACAAGAAAATAAAAGTTTCTACGGTATGATCGCAGAGGTAAAATATTTGAGTTACGAGTTTGGCCTTCAGTTAAAACAATGTGAAATAGTTTCACTACTCACGCCACCTGGAACACCACAGTGTAATGGTGTGTCCGAACGTCATAACCGTACTTTATTGGATATAGTGCAATCTATGATGTCTCTTACCAATTTACCACTATCGTTTTGGGTTATGCATTAGAGACAGCTACATTCACGTTAAATAGGGCACCATCAAAATCCGTTGAGACGACGCCTTATGAACTGTGGTTTGGCAAGAAACCAAAGTTGTCGTTTCTTAAAATTTTGGGGTTGCGATGCTTATGTGGAAAAATTTCATCCTGATAAGCTCAAACCCAAATCGGAGAAATGTGTCCCAAAGGAGACAGTCGGGTACACCTTCTATCACAGATCCGAAGGCAAGACATTCGTTGCTAACTATGGATCCTTTCTAGAGAAGGAGTTTCTCTCGAAAGATGTGAGTGGGAGGAAAGTAGAACTTGATGAGGTAAATGTACCTGCTCCCTTATTGGATCACGGAAATCTGTTCCTGTGACTTCTACACCAATTAGTGAGGAAGTTAATGATGATGATCATGTAACTTCAGATCAAGTTACTACCAAACCTCGTAGGTAAATCAGAGTAAGATCCGCACCAGAGTGGTACGGTAATCCTGTTCTGGAGGTTATGTTACTAGACCATGACGAACCTACGAACTATGAAGAAGCGATGGTGAGCCCAGATTCCGCAAAATGGCTTGAGGCCATGAAATCTGAGATGAGATCCATGTATGAGAACAAAGTATGGACTTTGATTGACTTGCCCAATGGTCGGCGAGCCATTGAGATTAAATGGATCTTCAAGAGGAAGACGAACGCTGATAGTAGTATCACTACCTACAAAGCTAGACTTGTCAGAAAAAGGTTTTTGACAAAGTTCAAGGTGTTGACTACGATGAGATTTTCTCACTCGCAGCGATGCTTAAGTCTGTCCGAACCATGTTAGCAATTGCCGCATTTTATGAAATCTGGCAAAGGGATAAACAAAACTGCATTCCTTGATGGATTTATTAAAGAAGAGTTGTATATGATACAACCAGAAGGTTTTGTCAATCCTAAAGGTGCTAACAAAATATGCAAGCTCCAGCGATCCATCAATGGACTGGTGCAAGCATCTCGGAGTTGGAATATACGCTTTGATAAGTTGATCAAAGCATATAGTTGTATACAGACTTGCGGTGAAGCCTGTATTTACAAGAAAGTGAGTGGGAGCACTACAGCATTTCTGATAAGTATATGTGAATGACATATTGTTGATCGGAAATAATGTAGAATTATTCTGCAAAGCATAAAGGAGTTTTTTAAAGAAAGACCTCGGTGAAGCTGCTTACATATTGAGCATCAAGATCTATAGAGATAGATCAAGACGCTTGATAAGTTTTTTCAATGAGTACATACCTTAACAAGATTTTGAAGTGGTTCAAAATAGAACAGTCAAAGAAAGAGTTCTTGCCTATGTTACAAGGTGTGAAATTGAGTAAGACTCAAAACCCGACCATGGCAGAAGATAGAAAAAGAATGAAAGTCATTCCCTATGCCTCGGCCATAGGTTCTATAAAGTATGCCATGCTGTGTACCAGATCTATTGTATACCCTACACTGATTTTGGCAAGGGAGTACAATAGTGATCTAGGAGTAGATCACTGGACAGCGGTCAAAATTATCCTTACTAGAATAAGGATATGTTTCTCGATTATGGAAGTGACAAAAGGCTCGTCGTAAAAGGTTACGTCGATGCAAGTTTTGACACTAATCTAGATGACTCTAAGTCTCGGTCTAGATACATATTGAAAGTGGGAGCAATTAGCTAGAGTAGCTCCATGCAGAGCATTGTAGACATAGAAATTTGCAAAATACTTACGGATCTGAATGTGACAGACCCGTTGACTAAAATTATCTCACAAGCAAAACATGATCACACCTTAGTACTCTTTGGGTGTTAATCACATAGCGATGTGAACTAGATTATTGACTCTAGTAAACCCTTTGGGTGATGGTCACATGACGATGTGAACCATGGGTGTTAATCACATGGTGATGTGAACTATTCATGTTAAATCACATGGCGATGTGAACTAGATTATTGACTCTAGTGCAAGTGGGAGACTGAAGGAAATATGCCCTAGAGGCAATAATAAAGTTATTATTTATTTCCTCATATCATGATAAATGTTTATTATTCATGCTAGAATTGTATTAACCGGAAACATAATACATGTGTGAATACATAGACAAACAGAGTGTCACTAGTATGCCCCTACTTGACTAGCTCGTTAATCAAAGATGGTTATGTTTCCTAGCCATAGACATAAGTTGTCATTTGATTAACGAGATCACCTCATTAGGAGAATGACGTGATTAACTTGACCCATTCCGTTAGCTTAGCACCCGATCGTTTAGTATGTTGCTATTGCTTTCTTCATGACTTATACATGTTCCTCTCACTATGAGATTATGCAACTCCCGTTTACCGGAGGAACACTTTGTGTGCTACCAAACGTCACAACGTAAATGGGTGATTATAAAGGTGCTCTACAGGTGTCTCCAAAGGTACTTGTTGGGTTGGCGTATTTCGAGATTAGGATTTGTCACTCCAATTGTCGGAGAGGTATCTCTGGGCCCACTCGGTAATGCACATCCCTATAAGCCTTGCAAGCATTGTGACTAATGAGTTAGTTGCGGGATGATGTGTTACGAAACGAGTAAAGAGACTTGCCGGTAACAAGATTGAACTAGGTATCGAGATACCGACGATCGAATCTCGGGCAAGTAACATACCGATGACAAAGGGAACAACGTATGTTGTTATGCGGTCTGACCGATAAAGATCTTCGTAGAATATGTGGGAGCCAATATGGGCATCCAGGTCCCGCTATTGGTTATTGACCGGAGACGTGTCTCGGTCATGTCTACATAGTTCTCGAACCCGTAGGGTCCGCACGCTTAACGTTACGATGACAGTTTTATTGAGTTTTGATGTACCGAAGGAGTTCGGAGTCCCGGATGAGATCGGAGATATGACGTGGAGTCTCGAAATGGTCGAGACGTAAAGATTGATATATTGGACGACTATATTCGGACTTCGGAAAGGTTCCGAGTGATTCGGGTATTTTTCGGAGTACCGGAGAGTTACGGGAATACGTATTGGGCCTTATTGGGCCATACGGGAAAGAAGGAAAAGGGCCTCAAGGGTGGCCGCACCCCTCCCCTTGGTCTGGTCCGAATTGGACTAGGGAAGGGGGCGCCCCCTTCCTTCCTTCTCTTTTTCCCTTCGTCTTTTCCTATTCCATATGGGAGGTGGAATCCTACTAGGACTAGGGAGTCCTAGTAGGACTCCACACTTGGTGCGTCCCCTCCTAGGGCCGGCCTCCTCCTCCCTTGCTCCTTTATATACGGGGGTAGGGGGCACCCCAGAGACACAACAATTGATCCTTGAGATCTCTTAGCCGTGTGCGGTGCCCCCCTCCACCAAATTACACCTCGATAATACCGTTGCGGAGCTTAGGCGAAGCCCTGCGTCGGTGGAACATCATCATTGTCACCACGCCGTCGTGCTGACGAAACTCTCCCTCAACACTCGGCTGGATCGGAGTTCGAGGGACGTCATTGAGCTGAACGTGTGTAGAACTCGGAGGTGCCGTACGTTCGGTACTTGATCGGTCGGATCGTGAAGACGTACGACTACATCAACCGCGTTGTGAAAACGCTTCCGCTTTCGGTCTACGAGGGTACGTGGACAACACTCTCCCCTCTCGTTGCTATGCATCACCATGATCTTGCGTGTGCGTAGGAATTTTTTTGAAATTACTACGTTCCCCAACAGTTCATGGGGAGGCAACGGAATGCGTCGTGTTCATCGGGAGGCAACAGAACGCGTGGGAGCCAACCGGCTGGGTCAGAACGGAATGCGTGGTCGTGTTCATCGAGAGGGCTTGGACGGAACAGGCGATGGAAACAAGGCCTGGCGTACCGCACAATGGAGGAAACGCACCTCCTACGTTCGGAACGGGGTCCTGTTGATCGGGAGGGCTGTGGCGTACCGCAAAACGGACGAAACGGACCTCCTACGGTCGAAACGGGGGTCCTGTTGATCGGGAAGGGTGTGGCGTACCGCAAAACGGACGAAACGGACCTCCTACGGTCGAAACGGGGGTCCTGTTGATCGGGAGGGGTGTGGCGTACCGCAAAACGGACGAAACGGACCTCCTACGGTCGAAACGGGGTCCTGTTCATCGGGGGTGTTTAGCGTACCGCAAAACGGGACTCCACGGGATACTGTTCATCTCCACCGTCGACCTCCTCCAGCCTCCACGGGCTCCTGTTCATCCAGCCTCCACAGCGCGCTACTCCACTGGCTACTGTTCAACCACCCCTCCACGGGCACCCCTCCACCCTCTACTGTTCATCCAGCCCTCCTCACCACGGGGTCCTGTTCAACAACCCCTCCACTGTTTGCTGTTCATCCAGCCCTCCGCACCACGGGGTCCAGTTCAACCACCCCTCCACGGGCACCCCTCCACCGTCTACTGTTCATCCAGCCCTCCACCACACCACGGGGTCCTGTTCATCCAGAGGCAACGCCACCGCTCACTGTTCATCCAACCCCCCCCCCCCGCAATGCTCACTGTTCATCCCAGAGGCAGCATCGATCGGCTTCAGTTAGCAGCAGTAGTGAAGGAATCGCTCGATCGGGTTCAGTTAACAGCCATCGATCGATCGCTCGGGTTCAGTAACGCGTAGCCTGCAGTGCAATCGCTCGGGTTCAGTTAGATCCCAACGCCTCGCTCGGGTTCAGTTAGAGCCAACGCCTCGCACACACACGCATACGTGTACGAGAGAAACGCGCATCGCTCGGCCCCCGACCTCCCACCGTAACCGAGAACTCCCCGAAATGTTCCTCGCCCTCGCTTCTACCATGGTTTTTCCGTCATGGACGGCCCAAAGAATGTCATGCAGCTGCGTCTCCGGCCCACCCAGGACAAAAAGCCCATTTTCTGTCATGATTTTTTGTCATAGAAGTAGGAGCCCACCACATCTATGATGATACCGGGTTTTGTCACAATTATCGTCATAGAAGTGACATATGTATGACAGAAAAAAAATTCGTTCGGCCCAAAATGTCACGGATGTGTCTTTTTTTGTAGTGAAGGTGTTGGCAGCCATGCAGGGAGTCTAAAATACGTCGTTTACGGGAGGTGGGAGGCCGCGAAGGAGGATGGGAAGTAGCAGCACGCAAAGGGAGGAGGGGAAGAGACGACGCGCCAATGAGGGCCTGGCCACGCCATCTAGGAAGGGAGGAGATGAGAGGAGCGGGAGGGCGGGAGGAGGGCCAAACTCTAACTATTTAGGAGTGGGAGGGGCCTGGGAGGGGTTACGGGCCAAATAATCAGGATTGGTTTGCCCATCAATTAACGGGCCAACAAGAATTAATTGGCCTAATAACCAATTAATAATCGGTCTAACAGGACATTTAAACGGTCTGACAAGTTAACACAATGAATATGTGTATTCAAATCGGCCACCCTACGAGTAGCGATTAACTGGCTCGTTAACTGATTAATTGGATGAATTTTGAACAGTGCAAAAAATAGAACCGTACGAGAGAAAAACGAGGGCAACACCGGTATCCATGGCAAGAGGAGAGGGTGGGGATCGATCCCACCGGTCAGAAACAGAGAAGACGACACGGATTTGGAGAGCCGGAGCTGGCCACCGGAGCAGTTCTTGGTCGCCTGAGAGAGAGAACATGGGAGGAGAGGAGGTGAATGGGTATGGAGGAGTTAGAACTCCCCATGCCCGGCACTTAACCCCCTCGCGGGTCCTTGAAGCGGTAGTAGCACTGGAGCCAGTGATAGTACCGCCTGAGTGGTAGTAGCGGTTGCTGCCAACGGTAATACCGCCCCAGTGCACTGACAGGAGGTCAGTACGCTGCACTCAGCGGTAATAACATGAGCCTGCGCGGTAGTACCGCTTGCTACCAGAAAACTGCAAAGGATCAAAAATGGGATATGGGCTTATGCAATTATAGGAGGTTTGAGGATAGGAAGGCTTAGGTTGGAGACAAGAAACCACAAAAAATGGAAAGGAATACTCCAAGGTCAAAAACAACTAAAAAGAGAGCACACTTGGAGTAGTCCAACAACTGAAAGCCTAAGACACGAAAGCACAACTCAAACCAAACGGATCCAAGCCACTCAACGAGAGGGCGGTGACCGAAGTCACCTATGTTTGAGTAAATTGGTATGGAACCACGAAGATTTTAACCTTGGGGCCATTACCAAAACTCATCTTTGAAGCACAAGTACCATCAAGAATGGATAATGCGAAAGACTTGATCAATTTATGCACAATGGGGGAGGAGAGTTTATTGAGAGAACAACACTCCCCCTATGTCCATGCCTACATCTAGAACAAGATAATATGATGAATGCGGTGGGGTGTGCCTAGATTCAAACCACATTGCTCGAACCAATGATATTTAGCTCATGCATTAACTCACAAAATCTTGCTTCATCCAAGGGCTTCGTGAAAATATCTGCTACTTGCTCTTGAGTGTTGATGTAGATAATTTCAATCTCCCCACGCTTGATATGATCCTGGATGAAATGATGACGAATCTCAATGCGCTTAGTTTTCCTATGTAGCACCGGGTTGCGGGAGATCTTGATTGCACTTTCATTGTCACATAGAAGAGGCACTTGATACGCCTCCAACGTATCTATAATTTTTTATTGTTCCATGTTGTTATATTATCAATCTTGGATGTTTTACAATCATTTTATAGTCATTTTATATCATTTTTTGGTACAAACGTATTGACATAGTGCCAAGTGTCAGTTGTTGTTTTCTACATATTTTTTACATCACAGGAAATCAATATCAGACGGAGTCCAAACTCAACGAAACTCCACGGAGATTTTTTTTGGACCAGAAGGAACATAATGGGCCCTGGCTGTGCCTGGGGGTGCCTCGAGGAGGGCACAACCCACGAGGGCACGGCAGGAGGCCCAGGCGCACCCTGGTGGGTTGTGCCCACCTCGGGTGCCCCCTGGACTGCCTCTTTGCTCTATAAATACCCCAATATTCCAAAAATCCTAGGGGAGTTGACGAAATATTCATCCAGCCGCCGCAGAGTCCAGAACCACCAGATCCAATCTAGACACCATCTCGGATGGGGTTCACCACCTCCATTGGTGCCTCTCCGATGATGCGTTAGTAATTCTTTGTAGACCTTCGGGTCCGTAGTTAGTAGCTAGATGACTTCATCTCTCTCTCTCTGAATTCTCAATACAATGGTCTCTTGGAGATCCATATGATGTAACTCTTTTGCGGTGTGTTTGTTGGGATTGATGAACTTTGAGTTTATGATCAGATCTATCTTTTTATATCCATGAAAGTATTTGAGTTTCTTTGATCTCTTTTATGCATGATCTCTTATAGCCTCGTATTTCTTCTCCGATATTTGGGTTTTGTTTGGCCAACTTTATCTATTTATCTTGCAATGGGAAGAGGTGCTTTGTAGTGGGTTCGATCTTACGGTGCTTGATCCCAGTGACAGAAAGGGAACCGACACGTATGTATCGTTGCTACTAAGGATAAAACGATGGGGTCACTACTACAGGATGCTGCTAACGCGACACTACGATCAGAGACCCTTCGAGAAACTGTGTGCGATGCAATAATCGCAAACGGTGCTGTATGAAAACCGTCAGAAATGTATAGAACGTTTGCGATGACGGATGCATCAAACACGGTTCAGGTTTTAGTTGCATGTGCGATGAAGGGCATACGGTTTAGTTCAATTAACTATTTGTGATGAGGAGGAACAAAAGAAATGGACAGCTAGATGAAGGTGTGTGCAATACACAGCATACGGTTCACTCGGATGAACTGTTTGTGATTAGGCAACACAAAAGAAACGGTCAGCCAGATGAAGGTGTGTGCGATATACAGCATATGGTTCACTCGGATGAACTGTTTGTGATTAGGCAACACAAAAGAAATGGTCAACCAGATCAAGGTGTGTGCGATATACGCATGCGGTTCACTCGGCCCTTGTCGTCAGTGTGTGACCTCTGTGGCAACCGTTCGCTCCCCAGGCGCCTCTTCGTGTACCGTGGCAACCGTCCATCGCCTCTTCGCCTTTCCCTCTCAATTTGGAACTGCTGTCGCACGCTCTTCCTCCCTCCTCCATTCGCCTTCACCCTTCCTTCTGCCATTGTTCGATCATCTTCTCCATGGAGGGAACAGGCCGGAAACGACCCCGTTATTCTTGCCCCGATCTGAATGATGACGCGGTGGAGGAACTCATTGATCGGTGCGACGTCATCACCTCGGCTAGCATGGTAGGTTCATTCAAGACCATTCTCGACTCAACTAATAACATCATTACAAGGAACCCAAGGGTCCAGGAGCGGTTTGATCTCCCCTATCTTCTTCGCCGTGACCCTGCTGACTGGCGCGGGGACGAGGGAAGCCTCGCCTTGTGCAAGTTGATGCCGCTTGATAATGATACGTATGATGTTAAGATGCCATCGCTTGAGGGCAAGGCTTGGGCAGGCGCAAATGGAGATTGGGTTGTTTACATTGGGTACAACCGCGAGTGGGAACTTGTGAATGTGTACACTCGTCACCGGGTTCCACTTCCAAAAATCCAAGACGACAACCCAGAGGTTGAGTACACCGGTATTCTACGTGAGTTCAAATACGATCATGGTGACTGTCGTCTACGGAAGATAGCAATTTGTCGAGTTCCCAGCCGCTATTGGGATTACTCGAACTATGAAGTTATTGCTATCTTCGACAAGCTTGTTGCCTTCCTTACTTCCACGCCTCGATGGATATTGCTCAAAAATCAATTTCTGTACACGGATGAGTACTGTGATGCAATTCAATACGAGGGTCTTGTGTTTGCTGCCACCACTCATGGCACTATTTTTGCATGGAATCATCATGCTTTCGGTACGTTTGTCTTCCACCGTAATTATAATTGTTTCATCCACATGCATGTAGGTTAGCTAGTTTCCCTTTACTAATTAATTAACCTTCTTGTGTTTCCAAGGTCCTGTGAACATTCCACCACCTATACTTTAAATTTTTATAACCAAGGGGGAGATGACGATGCTGATGATCACGAGCATGAGGACGAGCTGGACCCATATACTCAGTGGCGCCTGGCAACTTATTCCGATGGATCACCTCTTCTTCTTGTCTGTATACAGGGCACTGCTGATGTTACTAAGGAAGCAGGTGTTGTCTCGCATGGTCGCACTCTCCGGACCTATTCCAACATCCGTTGCAGGGTATTCGGGATGGATACTAGTGTACTAGCGCCAACACCTTCTCCTTGGTTCAGTATTGAAAGTCTTGGAGGAAACTCGCTCTTCCTTGGACGAAACTATCCAATGATGGTGGAAGGTGATCCAGCTGCTGTTGACACAACGTTACTACTATTTATGAGAAGCAACTGTATCTATACCTCGGACATTGCTATGCTTCCCTACCGTCCCAATATGGGTCCTGACATAGGCCGCTTCAGCCTGGATGATCAGTCCTGCGTTGGTCTCGAGATTGACAGTAGCTGGCCCTTCCCAGAGAATCACTTCTGGTTCAAAGCAAGCGTTTCCAACGCCGACGAGTGGTTGAGCTGAAGTTCATTTCATCGCTTTGTTATTTGTTGTGTGAGAAAAACTTTACTAGAATGTTTTGTTGGAAATGATCTATAATCCAACGTGTATCCTCGTTGTCGTTGTGGGCTGATGACTTGTTGTATGTAATCAATGGTACATTTGCATATGCGTCCATCAACTCACGCCTGCTAGTGGTGTCCATATGAACAGTGCTAGTGATTTTAGTTGCAAAAATTAGATAGTGCTAGTGATTTTTAGCTGCATATTTTGACAAATCGCAGTGTTACAAGGTTGACAAATGGCAATATTACTAGATAAACAAATGTCAATCTTTCCAGTTTGACAAATGGCAACATAGCCAAAATGACATATATGCAAATCTTACCCAATTGTTTGTACGTGTTTGCACACGGGTCATGCAAACAAATCGTTTGCGATGAAGGAATGCAGAAATCCTGCTCGACACATTTTCCCTTGGCTTCCTGGGGAAGCTGTCGGTTTGCATCCAGGTGTTCTAACTAAAATGTTTGCGATCAGTGTTTTATATTTAAAAACCATTGACGTTTTTTCAAAAGAAAATCATTTGATAAGTCTGTACATTAAGAGAGAAAAATGCAAGTTTGTTCAAAGCATATCTTTCATTCAGTCACACTGCGAATTTATATTCATATGATCGAGAATTCGAGATATAGTATTAAACCCCAAAAAAATATTTTCGACGGTGGCGGAGGCGGCGTGCCGTGCCATCGTTGTCGTTGTCCTCCTCCGGGATGCCGTTGTTGAAGTCTTCAAGGCAGCACAAAATGTTCTTCACTTGTAAATCAAACATCATGTCGTCGCACGACCGACGGGCTGGACGCGGGTGGACGGCAACTGGCGCCGCTGAGAGGTAGCGGTCGACGGCAGCTTCCCATGCCGCTTAGGGGGGCGTGCACACGGGCACGGGCACGGGCGCGGCGGGTGCAGCCAAACGCACGGGGGCCAGCGCCACAGTGGGTGGAGGGGCGCGCACAGGGCACGGGCACGGGTGCTGGCGCTGGCATGTACACGAGCTCGCGCGGGTCTGGGGAGACCTCGCTGATGCCCGCGGCTTCCACCTCTGTGATAGTGCTCGGTGACCAGCCCGTCAATGCTACGGGGATGGTCGCTGGCGCGGGCGCGGGGATGGGAGCGGGGACGGGAGCGGAGGCAGCAACCGCCGCGGCCAGCTCGTTCTGGGCCATGTCCATGAGGCCCCATTCCTCCTTATTTTCTATGTCCTCCAGCTCGGAGTCGACTTCACCAAACTTGAAGACTAGTGGAAGATGATCGTTCTGCGGCATGGCGTTGGTGGAGGTCTGCGGCTGCGGGAGGGAGGCGAATGGGAGGCGCACAGTAAGGCCGCCCGTATTAAACAGCGGCTCGGGCGCCATTAATGGAGAGGAAAGCGGGCGGCCATGGAAGTCAAAGGGCTCACTTCCCAGTGAGCCTACGCAACGGACAGCTCACACGCTTCCCGGTGAGCCTGCGCATTGGATGACAGCTTGCACTCCTCTCGGTCAGCCTGCTCACCGGAGTGCGCTCGCACGCCTACCGTTCAGTCAAGGTCAAGAAGCTGTCCGCACGGCACCTCCTACAGCCATTAAAACCAAGACACATGGCATCACGTGAATGGTTAAAAGAACGCACACGGTTTGAATTCTATAAACGTTTGAGATATTAAAGTGGCAGCTATTTTTTTCAAAATGCCTTTGTTGGCTGTCATTATTCGAGTGAGCCTTCTCTCAAAATGGACACGAAAAATGCCACAGCATGTCGGGTGCCATTCCATGATAGCATGCCAAGTTTCATGAATTTCAGACGAGTTTTCGATTTAATAGAATTTAAAAACCAGGCATCTCAACGTTTTGCCAGCAATAAAGAGTGCCCTGGTGTTTGAATTTCATTCCAATCTCTTGCATGGGACCTAGAAATTCACCCGAGGACACACATGTGATTTTTCAACCAACTGTGGTGCATTGGAGCATGTGCATGTAGTTCAATTTTGAATTATGCATATAAAATGCCTAGAAAACTCAGTTAATGCATAAAAATGTCCAAACGAACCCCGAAAAATCCCAAAAATTGACACAACACTCTTGTTGTTCTATGTTGACACGAGAATTTTTTTGAAAGCAATAAGAGGCAATGGATGTGGTTTCGTCCCCAAAGGTGGGGCGGACGTTCCCTACCGAAACCATCAGGCTTGTTGTGAGAAGCTCTGGTTTGTGAGAAGCATATACCCAAACCTGCCCCAAATGGGACAATTTTTTACCACGGCATATTTATGCCGCTCCATGATAGCATGCCAAGTTTCATGAATTTCAGACGAGTTTTGGATTTACTAGAATTTAAAAACCAGGCATCTCAATGTTTTGCCGGCAATCAACGGTGCCTTGGTATTTGAAATTCATTCCCATTTCTTGCATGGGACCTAAGCATGTACCCAAGGACACATATTTGATTTTTCAATCAATTTATATGCACTGGAGCATGTGCATGTAGTTCAAATTTGAATTATGCACATAAATGCATTGAAAACTCAGTTAATGCATAAAAATGTCCAAACGAACCCCAAAAAATCCCAAAAATTGACACAACACTCCTGTTGTTCTATGTTGACACGAGAAAAAATTGAAAGCAATAAGAGGCAATAGATATCGTTTCGTCCCCAAAGGTGGGACGTTCCCTATCGAAACCATCATGCTTGTTGTGAGAAAGCTCTGGTTTGTGAGAAGCATATACCCAAACCTGTCCCAAATTGGACAAAATTTCCACCACGACATGTTTATGCCGCTCCATGATAGCATGCAAAGTTTCATGAATTTCAGACAAGTTTTGGATTTAATAGAATTTAAAAACCAGGCATCTCAATATTTTGCCGGCAATCAATGGTGCCCTGGTGTTTGAAATTCATTCCCATTTCTTGCATGGGACCTAAACATGCACCCAAGGAAACATATTTGATTTTTCAACCAATTTATATGCACTGGAGCATGTGCATGTGGTTCAAATTTTAATTATGCACATAAATGCATTGAAAACTCAGTTAATGCATAAAAATGTCCAAACGAACCCCGAAAAATCCCAAAAATTGACACAACACTCCTGTTGTTCTATGTTGACACGAGAAAATTTTGAAAGCAATAAGAGGCAATGGATATCTTTCGTCCCCAAAGGTGGGACGTTCCCTATCGAAACCATCATGCTTGTTGTGAGAAAGCTCTGGTTTGTGAGAAGCATATACCCAAACTTGTCTCAAATTGGACAAAATTTTGACCACGGCATGTTTATGCGCTCCATGATAGCATGCAAAGTTTCATGAATTTCAGACGAGTTTTGGATTTACTAGAATTTAAAAACCAGGCATCTCAATGTTTTGCTGGCAATCAACGGTGCCCTGGTGTTCGAAATTCATTCCCATTTCTTGCATGGGACCTAAGCATGCACCCAAGGACACATATTTGATTTTTCAACCAATTTATATGCACTGGAGCATGTGCATGTAGTTCAAATTTGAATTATGCACATAACTGCATTGAAAACTCAGTTAATGCATAAAAATGTCCAAATGAACCCCGAAAAATCCCAAAAATTGACACAACACTCCTGTTGTTCTATGTTGACACGAGAAAAAAATTGAAAGCAATAAGAGGCAATGGATATCGTTTCGTCCCCAAAGGTGGGACGTTCCCTATTGAAACCATCATGCTTGTTGTGAGAAGCTCTGGTTTGTGAGAAGCATATACCCGAACCTGCCCCAAATGGGACAAAATTTTTACCACGGCATGTTGATGCTGCTCCATGATAGCATGCCAAGTTTCATGAATTTCAGACGAGTTTTGGATTTACTAGAATTTAAAAACCAGGGATCTCAATGTTTTGTCGGCCATCAACCGTGCCCTGGTGTTTGAATTTCATTCCAATCTCTTGCATGGGACCTAGAAATTCACCCAAGGACACACATGTGATTTTTCAACCAACTTTAGTGCATTGGAGCATGTGCTTGTAGTTCAAATTTGAATTGCACATAAAATGCCTACAAAACCCAGTTAATGTATGAAAAAGGCCAAACGAACCCCGAAAAACCCCAAGATTAAACACAACACTCCTGTTGTTCTATGTTGACACTAGAAATTTTATTAAAGCAATAAGAGGCAACGGATATCGTCCCGTCCCCAAAGGTGGTACGTTCCCTATCGGAACCATCATGCTTGTTCTGAGAAGCTCTGGTTTGTGAGAAGCTTATACCCGAACCTGCCCCAAATGGGACAAAATTTTCACCACGGCATGTTGATGCCGCTCCATCATAGCATGCCAAGTTTCATGAATTTCAGACAAGTTTTGGATTTACTAGAATTTAAAAACCAGGTATCTCAATGTTTTGCCGGCAATCAATAGTGCCCTGGTGTTTGAAATTCATACCCATCTCTTGCATGGGATCTAGAAATTCACCCAAGGACACACATGTGATTTTTCAACCAACTTTGGTGCATTGGAGCATGTGCTTGTAGTTCAAATTTTAATTATGCACATAAAATGCCTAGAAAACCCAGTTAATGTATAGAAAGGCCAAACGAACCCCAAAAAATTCATTCCCATTTCTTCCATGGACCTAAGCATGCACTGAAGGACACAGATTTGATTTTTCAACCAATTTGTATGCACCGGAGCATGTGCATGTAGTTTAATTTTGAATTGTGCACGTGAAATGGCTAGAAAACCAGTTTATTGTATAAAATGTCCAAACGAACCCTGGATAATTCAAATTCTTTTATGACACACATATAGTTGCATGTTCACTACGGAGAAAAGGTCTAACAATTCAAACAGCGTCCATTGCCGCTGTGAACCCATTTTGTAATTCAAATCAAGTAGATCCCACACAGTTTATTATCACCAACCGTGTGAGATGTAGTAAAAAATATCTTGGAGCACCGTCGGTGTATAGTACGCCTATGGCTTACGCGAGAAGGTGCGTCAGCTACAGTCCACAACCTGCGTGTCAAGCACACTAGCTCACTCCCTAAAAAGTCCCGCCTGTGCATCCCTCGCAATCTCGAAAATATCAACCGCTTGGAAGGTTTTAATGTTTGACAGCACACGATTAGTATGTGCAGACTATGTGCGATGTCTGTTACTCCCGCTCTGCTTCAGTCCCTTGATTCAAATTTTTAGTAGCCCCGGCATTTTACTCCCGCCTCTGCATCCCTCACAATCTCAAAAATTTCTGCTCGCCCTTGATCCAAATTTTTTGTAGCCCCGCCTTGTCACTCCCGCCTAGTAAGATTTTCAGTTGCCGCAGTATTTCCTCAAACACAACCTTGCTCCCCCCTCCCTCCACACACAGACCCCAAAACCTCCGCTCACACAGACACACACAACCCTCGAAACCATTGGTAGGTCGCCGCCATCGTCGCCGCCTCCATCCTCAACCTCTGCCCATGTGCCGGGGAGCTCGAGGAGCCAATGGCCAAAATCAGGTTTATCGCGGCCTTTTCGCCCGACGCTGGTGAGGTGGCCGCTGAGGTGTCCCCGTCGTCCTCTGCGGGCCCGATCCACCGTCGCCGGTCCCCCGATCCGCCCGCCGCCGCGCCCCTACGCCGGTTCGAGGACTTCCCCGTCCTCCCTCGGATCCGGCAGCCGACGAAGTCCTACCTCGGGGTCCGGCAGCGGTGGTGGGGGACGTGGGTCGCCGAGATTACAGATCGAGAGACCCACACCCGTCGGTGGCTCGGTAGCTTCCACACGGCCGAGCTCGCGGCCATGGAGTACGACCGCTGGCAGGTCCGCTACCACGGCGTGGCGGTAGGCTCAATTCCCCTTCGGCACATGTCTGGTCCACCTTGTTCCGCCGGAGCCAGGGTGGTGAGCTCGGCTATGGCGCGGGAGGACCGCGAGGTGTGGGAGCGCCTCGAGGCCGAGACCGCTGACGAGGCCTACATGCAAGAGCTCTGCCGGCAGCACCCGGAGCTCGTGGAGGCGGAGCGGGCGATCTTTGCTGGTGCGGAGGGCGGCGAGGTTATCACGCTCTCCTCCGATGACGAGGTCGAAGGCGGCGAGGACGGCGGCGCCGAGGGCAGCGACATTATCGCGCTCTCCTCTGATGACGAGGTCGAAGGCGACAGCGACGGTGACGCGGTGGGTGTCGAGGTGGGCCCCGAGGACGAGGAGATCGACGTCTACGAGTGGAGGAGTGCCTTCCCCAATGACCCCGATGATGGTACTGGCCCGGACCCGGCTCGCGGCACACCGTACATGACGAGGAAGGATTGGCTCGACCTCTACTTCGACCGAAAGTAGTTTAGCTTAGTTTAAATTTATGTTTTATGTTCGGTTATGCAAAACTATCTATGTTTATATTTGAATGCATGCTACTTTCGGTTGAACCTGCTTTGAACTTGATCAAATTGAAGTTTAGAACCTTAAGTTTAGGGGATCGACTAGAAAAGGCCAAAAATTGCTGGAGTATATATATATATCCACTAAGGATTTTAGTCCTTTATCTTTTTAAGGATCGCCTAGAGATGTCCTTATGACTTGTTTATTTCAGTTCTTCACAATGTGATGCTCTATATGTGCAACTATTTGCTATGCAGTTCAATTTCATCAATAACAATTTCAACAATACCACTATGAATTACGATATTTGGTTGCTGTTAAGGATATTGCAGTTAACATGCCTTTTCGTTTTTCAATTGTTGTTTAGCAACATGCATTGTACAGAATGACTAAATATGCAATCCCATGATACATAGCAACAAGGAAGAGTGTTACCTTAATGTTCTGATGATGTCGAGATATACATGCAATAAAATCTTATATAATGGGATGGATGGAGTGTTGTACTACATCATTTTTCAATTGTTGTTTAGCTTCTAATATTAACTTGGTGCTTTTAGGTACATATATATCATTGCCAAAGATCCACACTTCGACCCTTTCTGCGTATGGGGCAATGAGATATTCATGAACCAGCATCAAGTGAGGAAACTGATAAAGATTGTTACTAAAATGGGTCAAAAGATGTCAATCGAACTATTTGTTTACACTTTATGCAAGACGACAGTGAACTGCAGGATGGTAAGTAAGAACCCTGTAGCCTTCTTTTTACTGCCCGTAATGAGTTGTGTTAGATGACAATATCTGAATCTTTTTTCTTTTGCAGTGGATCCTGAAGCAGTTCACTCAAGATTACCTCTCAAACTACATGATTGGCGGCCGGCCATCACAAGGGGTTGGACTAGAGTCCTACATGCCTTCTGCATCCAGGAGAGCACAATAGGGCCATTCCGCTTCACCTTGTTCAGCAACTGGAATGTCTTTCGCCTCTTTCTTTACCATCTCTAATAGTACAAGTATAGAACCCTGGTACACCATTCTTTATTTGGTGCCTCTGTAATTCTCAAACATATGTACCTGTGAATCGAATAATGCATTGGTTGTTTGAACCTGATTGATATGAATAAAGCTATAGACTACTTTCAAGTTTAAATTAGGTACAATTTTAAATAGCAGCAACTAAATTAGGGCGAAATTACGTTGTGCGGGTAATTACGGCACACACAGTTGGTAAAACACAAACGTTCGCGATATACACCATAATCCGAGACGGTTCACAGAGAGGAAACGTGTGCAAGCATGCACACAGTTCCGTTCGCAAAGCGTGTGTGATGTCAGACACTATCACATAAGGTGCGGGAAAACTAAATGTGTGTGATTGTCTACCTATCGTACATGGTTTATAATCATGAACTGTTTTTGATGTGCCAGGCATCGTAAATCTCCCGTGCCTGGAATCTGCCTAGAATCTGCCTGGAAAGCTCCCGTGCCTAGAATCTGCCTTGTTTTAGGCAGAACCACAAAACTCCGACTTCGATGGCAATGTGAGCACAACCGAGTAGCAAGGATTAAGCATTTGGGATATTCGAGATATCGGAAACGGTTATATAGGGACAACTGTATGCATCAAGGCTCCCTATCCCGACGGTTTCTGGGTCGTGTGAGAAGGACCCCCCTATCGCCCACACTCACTTGGCGACGGTTCCAAATGCCGTCGCGGAAAGGGGTTAAAAACCGTTTGTTTAGGACCGACGCGCACCAGTGGGTCTATCTCTAAATAGATAGATCTTGTCTACATCATGCCATCGTTCTTATTGCATTACTCTGTTTTTCCATGAACTTAATACACTAGATGCATGCGGGATAGCGGTCGATGTGTGGAGTAATAGTAGTAGATGTAGGCAGGAGTCGGTCTACTAATCTTGGACGTGATGCCTATATAATGATCATTGACTGGATATCGTCATGAGTATTTGAAGTTCTATCAATTGCCCAACGGTAATTTGTTCACCCACCGTTTGCTAATTTTCTCGAGAGAAGCCACTAGTGAAACCTATGGCCCCCGGGTCCCTTTCTCATATATTTGCCTTTGTGATCTACTTTTTCCTTGCATTTATTTTCAGATCTATTAAACCAAAAATACAAAAATACCTTGCTGCGTTTTATTTCTATTTATTTTATTTGGCATTCGATCTATCAATCTACTACAATTTATCTCACATCCGTTTGCCTATCTTGAGGCGTCGTACCCCGGAAGGGATTGACAACCCCTTTAACATGTCGGGTTGCGAGGATTTGTTATCTGTGTGCAGGGGCTCTTTACGTTGTGTTGCTTGGTTCTCCTACTGGTTCGATAACCTTGGTTTCATATTTGAGGGAAATACCTACCGCCGCTGTGCTGCATCATCCCTTCCTCTTTGGGGAAATACCGACGTAGCTTCAAGCGATATCAAAAGGAATTTCTGGCGCCATTGCCGGGGAGGATCTTCAACATATACCAGGTTCCTAATCATAAATCTCATCTCCTCACAATTTACATTATTTGCCATTTGCCTCTCATTTTACTCTCCCCCACTACACAAAAATTTGCCGTTTTATTCGCTCTCTTTTTCCATTCGTCGTTTTCTTGATGGATCTATTTTTTAGTGCAATCTTGTTGTGTGGTCATCATGACTCAAGAGAACACCAAGTTATGTGATTTCTCAAATACCAACAACAATGATTTTATCGGCACTCCGATTGCTCCTCCCGCCACTAGTGCGGAGTCTTGTGATATTAATACTGCTTTGCTGAATCTTGTTATGAAAAATCAATTTTCCAGTACTCCTAATGAGGATGTCGCGTCCCATCTTAATACCTTCGTGGAATTATGCGATATGCAAAACAAAAAATATGTGGACAATGATGTGGTGAAGATGAAATTATTTCCATTTTCCTTGCGTGATTCTGCAAAAAGTTGGTTCTCTTCTTTGCCTCGCAATAGTATCGATTCTTGGAATAAGTGCAAAGATGCTTTTATCACTAAGTATTTTCCGCCTGCAAAAATAATTTCCCTTAGAACCCAGATCATGAATTTCAAGCAACTTGAACATGAGCATGTTGCACAATCTTGGGAAAGGATGAAAATGATGCTAAAGGATTGCCCAAGTCATGGGTTAAATCTTTGGATGATCATACAAAATTTTTATGAGGGATTGAATTTTGTTTCTCCTAATCTTTTGGATTCCGCCGCGGGTGGTACTTTTATGGAAATTACTTTTGGTGTGGCCACCAAATTGCTTGATAATATCATGGAAAATTATTCGCAATGGCATACCGAAAGAGCTCCTACTAATAAAAAAGTTAATTCGGTTGAAGAAATTTCATCTTTGAGTGAAAAAGTTGATGCTCTTATGAAATTGGTTGCTAGTAGAAGTGCTCCCATTGATTTTAATGATATGACTTTGTCTACTTTGATTAAGCAACATAGTGATGCCATAGATTTGAATTTTATCTCTCGAAATAATTTCAACAACAATGCTTATAGAGGTAATTTTAATCCTAGGCCTTTTCCTAGTAATTCCTCTAATAATTATGGTAATTCCTATGGAAATCGATCTTATAATTATAGGAACACCTCTGATCTTGAGAATAATATTAAATAATTTATCAACACACAAAAAGTTTTCAACACTTCCATAGAAGAAAAGTTGAGTAAGATTGATGATCTGTCTAGAAGTGTTGATAGAATTTCTCATGATGTGGAAAATCTCAAGGTGAAATTTTTTGTGCCTAAAGTGGATGAATCAATTAAAGCCCTTTATGTTTTTATGGATGAAAGAAAGAAAAGAACCGCTATGCTTAGAGCTAAAAGAGAATTTTTGGAAAAAGCATTTTCTAGTGATTTCTTTCGCAAAAGTGATGAAGATCTTAAATGATTGGTGTTTCTTCTATTGATTCCTTGTTTACTAAAGTTAAGATTGATGAAAAAGGGACTGGAGAAGAGTCAACTTTAAGTAGAAGGCGTCCCGATATTTCGGAGGGTGGAAATCTTGTTGAGAAAATTGATAAAAGTGGGTTTGAAGAGGTCAAAACTTTAGCTAGTGATGTGCCCACTCTTTTGGAATATAAAGACTTTAATTATTATAGTTTCTCATTGATTGATTGTATTTATTTGTTGCAATCCATGATAAATTCACCCATGCTTATGAACAAAATAAAGCTTTTACTACACATATTATTGCTATGATGAAAGCTTTTGAAGAAAAATTGGAATTAGAAGTGTCAATTCCTAGAAAGTTGCATGATGAGTGGGAACCTACTATCAAAGTCAATATTAAAAATTATGAATGTTTTGCTTTGTGTGACTTGGGTGCTAGTGTTTCTACTATTCCGAAATCTTTATGTGATGTGCTTGGCTTTACCGATCTTGAAGAATGTTCTTTAAATTTGCACTTGGTGGATTCTACTATTAAAAAGCCTATGGGAAGAATTAATGATGTTCTTATTCTTGCAAATAGGAATTATGTGCCCATAGATTTTATTGTTCTTGATATTGATTGCAATCCGTCTTGTCCAATTATTCTTGGTAGACCATTTTTACGCACTATCGGTGCCGTGATTGATATGAAAGAAGGCAATATTAAGTTCCAATTTCCTTTGAGGAAGGATATGGAACACTTTCCTAGAACAATAATTAGGCCACCATATGAATCAATCATGAGGGCATCTTATGAATCTCGAACCAAAGATGACAAAACTTAGATCCTTGTTTTATGCCTAGCTAAGGGCGTAAAACTATAGCGCTTGTTGGGAGGCAACCCAATGAATAAAGTTTATTTTTGCTTTTTTCTTTATGTTCTTGAGTGCTAGCACAATTATGCTACTGTTATTACTGTGTTTTTTGTGTTTTAATTAGTGTTTGTGCCAAGTAGAACCGATAGGATCTTCTTGGGTGATACTTGTTTGATCTTGCGGAAAAACAGAAACTTTTGCACTCACGAAAACAATTCTCATTTTTTACCAGAAAGTTATTTTTCCCTGATTCTTTTTGCAGAAGATTAATATACAAATTAACCAGGTATTCCTAGTTTTTCAGAATTTTTGGAGGTCCAGAAGTTTTCGAAATAGTCAGATTGCTACAGACTGTTCTGTTTTGACAGATTCTGTTTTCTTTGTGTTGTGTGCTTATTTTGATGGCTCTATGGTTTTCTTTGATGAGTTTTTGCCATAGAAAAGTTGGAATACAGTAGATAAAATGCAAAAACAAAATATTAATTGGTTTGGTACAGTACTTATAGTAGTGATTTGCTTTCTATTACTAACGGATCTCACGAAGGTTTTGTTGAGTTTTGTGTGATTGAAGTTTTCACGTTTTGGGTTATCTTACGATGGATGAAGGAATAAAGGATAGAAGAGCCTAAGCTTGGGGATGCCCCGGCATCCCAAGCTATTATCCAAAAATGAGAAACCAACTAAGCTTCGGGATGCCCCCGAGTGGCATCCCCTCTTTCTTCTAGCAACCATCGGTATTTTACTCGCAGCTATATTTTTATTCGTCACATGATATGTGGTTTGCTTGGAGCGTCTTATATGATATGAGTCTTTGCTTTTCTATTTTGTGTTTTAAGTCTTGATCCCTTGCTGGACACACCTATTTGGGAGAGCCAAAATTATGTCATGACTTGTTAGAATTGCTCTCTATGCTTCACTTAAATTTTTATGAGCTATGGACTTGCTCTAGTGCTTCACTTATATCTTTTTTAGCACGGTGTGCTTTATTATTTTTGAAGAAATGCTCTCTTGTTTCACTTAGATTTATTTGAGAGTTAGTAAAATTTTCAAGAAATTCTCTCTTGCTTCACTTAAATTATTGTGAGAGAAAGAAAGAAAAATTATGCTCATGATCTTCACTTATATTTGTTTGAGCTTATGAAAAGCAACACATGAAAATTAGTCCTAAAGTGATAGATATCCAAGAAGGATATAATAAAAACTTTCATGAAGATCATTGGACAAAATAAACTTGATTCTTAGTAATATTTTTGAGATATGATGATGTGATATGTGAGTTGTGTTGATGAGTAATTATGCTTTAGTAAGAATATGGGTGTTAAGGTTTGTGATTCCCTATGCAAGCACGAAAGTCAAAAGTCATGCAATGAAATTATATCCTACTTGTGGTGCAATATTCGGTGTTAAT
This sequence comes from Triticum aestivum, assembly GCF_018294505.1. Lineage (NCBI taxonomy): Eukaryota > Viridiplantae > Streptophyta > Magnoliopsida > Poales > Poaceae > Triticum > Triticum aestivum. The sequence goes on from NC_057799.1 coordinate 461,494,334, forward strand.
TATGCTTAATGCTTGCTTATGAGATTATTCGTTTCTTGGTTGGTCGCTTCTCAATCTTTTGCTAGCCTTCATTTTGCACTAAGTATGATCTCTACTTGTGCATCCAAAATCCTTTAAACCAGTTTTGCCACATGGGTCCACTATATCTACCTATATGCGGTATTTTTTGCCGTTCTAAGCAAATTTGCATGTGTCATCTCTAATTTTCAAATTAAACTTCTCTTTTGTGTGTTTGTTTCGCTCGTGGAGCGGTGAGGGGTGGCTAATATTTTCCATGCTGGATGTGTTATTCTCACGATGAGTGTTTATTCACTTGTCATTGCACGAGAGTAAGGCAAAGCTTTTAGGGATGCCCAGTCCCGAAATAAAAAAATGAATTTACTTTATCTTGACAAATAATAAATTCCTTGGAAAGTGTTGGTATGGTGGATACAGCTAGCCATGGAAAGTGAAAGTATGGTGGGAAAAGGAATAAAATTTATTTTCTGTTTGAGAACCGCCTATGATATATATAGCATGGAAAGTGTTGGGAACTCTAAGTCGTTTTCGTTGGTGGGACGGATACACCTCCCAAAATGTTTTTATCTCTAAATTTTTCTCTTTGAGCTCTAGCACCTCTACAAATCCCTACTTCCCTCTGCGAAGGGCCCTTCTTTTACTTTATGCCATTTTTATTTTGAATTTGAGTCTCCATCTTCTCTTATAAAAGCACCAACTAGGAGGCAATATGATCGTACTTAAGTATTGGGTGTAGCTAATATGCGAGTGTGTTTCATGAATGGATCAATGGTTGAGCATGATGGGCTAGGGATAACTTATTTTAGCGTTGATATTTTGAAAGACATGGTTGCTTGTTGATATGCTTGAGTATCTAAATTATCATGTCAAAACTAGACTATTGCTTTGAATAATTTAAAAGTCCAATTGTCCATACTATAAAGAAAATAATATGGTATGACATGATAGGCAGCATTCCACATAAAAAAATATGTTTTTATCACTTACCTACTCGAGGACGAGTAGGAGTTAAGCTTGGGGATGCTGATACGCCTCCAACTTATCTATAATTTTTTATTGTTACATGCTGTTATATTATCAATATTGGATGTTTTATAATCATTTTATAGTCACTTTATATCATTTTTTGGTACTAACCTATTGACATAGTGCCAAGTGTCAGTTGTTGTTTTCTACATGTTTTTTCCATCACAGGAAATCAATATCAGATGGAGTCCAAACGCAACGAAACTCCACGGAGATTTTTTTGGACCATAAGGAACATAATGGGCCCTGGCTGCGCCTAGGGGGTGCCCCGAGGAGGGCACAACCCACTAGGGCGCGCCTGGAGGCCCAGGCACGCCCTGGTGGGTTGTTCCCACCTCGGGTGACCCCCGGACCGCCTCTTTGCTCTACAAATACCCCAATATTCCCAAAACCCTAGGGGAGTCGACGAAATATTCATCCAGCCGCCGCAGAGTCCAGAACTACCAGATCCAATATAGACACCATCTCGGATGGGGTTCACCACCTCCATTGGTGCCTCTCCAATGATGCGTGAGTAGTTCTTTGTAGACCTTCGGGTTCGTAGTTAGTAGCTAGATGGCTTCATCTCTCTCTCCGAATTCTCAATACAATGGTCTCTTGGAGATCCATATGATGTAACTCTTTTGCGGTGTGTTTGTTGGGATCGATGAACTTTGAGTTTATGATCAGATCTATCTTTTTAAATCCATGAAAGTATTTGAGTTTCTTTGATCTCTTTTATGCATGATCTCTTATAGCCTCGTATTTCTTCTCCGATATTTGGGTTTTGTTTGGCCAGCTTGATCTATTTATATTGCAATGGGAAGAGGTGCTTTGTACTAGGTTCGATCTTACGGTGCTTGATCCCAGTGACAGAAGGGGAACCGACACGTATGTATCGTTGCTACTAAGGATAAAATGATGGGGTCTATCTCTAGATAGATAATCTTGTCTACATCATGTCATCGTTCTTATTGCATTACTCCATTTTTCCATGAACTTAATACACTAGATGCATGCTGGATAGCGGCTGATGTGTGGAGTAATAGTAGTAGATGCAGGCAGGAGTCGGTCTACTAATCTTGGACGTGATGCCTATATAATGATCATTGCGTGGATATCGTCATGAGTATTTGAAGTTCTATCAATTTCCCAACAGTAATTTGTTCACCCACTAGTGGAGAGAAGCCACTAGTGAAACCTACGGCCCCCGGGTCTCTTTCTCATATATTTGCCTTTGTGATCTACTTTTTTTCCTTGCATTTATTTTCAGATCTATTAAACCAAAAATACAAAAATACCTTGCTGCATTTTATTTCTATTTATTTTATTACGCATTCGATCTATCAATCTACTACAATTTATCTCATGTCTGTTTGCCTATCTTGAGGCGCCGTACCCCGGAAGGGATTGACAACCCCTTTAACACATCGGGTTGCGAGGATTTGTTATCTGTGTGCAGGGGCTGCTTACGTTGTGTTGCTTGGTTCTCCTACTGGTTCGATAACCTTGGTTTCATATCTGAGGGAAATACCTACCGCCGCTGTGCTGCATCATCTCTTCCTCTTTGGGGAAATACCGACGTAGCTTCAAGCGACATCAGCACTTTGTCACGAGTAACACCATAATCCTCTAAAGTTTGCCTCATCCATAGCAATTGTGCACAACAACTTGCGGCGGCTACATACTCGGCCTCGGTGGATGAGAGGGACACAAAATTTTGCTTCTTCGAAGTCCAACTCACCAAAGAGCGACCAAGGAATTGGTACCCTTCGGAAGTTGACTTCCTATTCACAACATCTCCCGCCCAATCCAAGTCCGAGTAACCCATGAGATCAAAGCTTGCTCCTTTGGGGTACCATAGGCCAAAGTTTGGGGTATGAGCCAAATATCGAAAGAATCGCTTGACTGCCACATAGTGACTTTCCTTAGGTGCGGCTTGGAACCTTACACACATTCCCACACTTGACAGAATATCTCGTCCAGATGCACAAAGGTAAAGCAAGGATCCAATCATGGAGCGATATACCTTTCGATCCACTACTTTACCATTGGGATCAATGTCGAGCTTGCATTTGGTAGGCATAGAAAACTTGACTCGCTTGACATCATCTAGCTTGAATCTCTTGAGCATGTCTTGGGTATATTTGGCTTGGTTGATGAAGGTTCCTTCTCTTCTTTGCTTGACTTCGAACCCAAGAAAGAACTTCAACCCTCCCATCATAGACATCTCGAACTTTTCGGTCATTAGTGTGGAAAAATCATCATTGAGAGATTTGTTAGGAGAACCAAATATAATATCATCAACATATAGTTGGCATATGAACAAATCCCCTTTGACCCTCTTAGTAAAAAGAGTGGGATCGATTTTCCCAATTTCAAACCCACGATCTTGTAACAACTCGGTAAGGTGCTCATACCATGCATGTGGGGCTTGTTTAAGGCCATAGAGTGCCTTGTTGAGTTTGTATACATGATTGGGGAGCTTGGGATCCTCGAATCCCGAGGGTTGTTTGACATATACCAACTCATTCAAAGGACCATTAAGAAATGCACTCTTCACATCCATTTGTTGCAATTTAAAATCATGATGAGATGCATATGCAAGCAACATGCGAATAGATTCAAGACGAGCAACGGGGGCAAAGGTTTCACCGTGGTCGATACCCTCGACTTGGGAGTAACCTTGTGCCACCAATCTTGCCTTGTTTTGAACAACCACACCATTCGCATGTTGCTTGCTCTTGAAGATCCATTTGGTTCCAATGACATTGTGGTCCTTCGTTGGCCTTGGCACTAATTCCTAAACTTTTTTGCGCACAAAGTTGTTGAGTTCATCATGCATGACCTCAAGTCAATCCGCATCATTGAGAGCCTCATGTACCTTTTGGGGTTCAACACACGAAACAAACGCGTGATGCTCACAAAAGTTTGATAATTGTTTACGAGTAGTTACACATTTACTCAAACTTCCAAGCACATTCTCCATGAGATGTTGTTGACGCTCAATCTTCGAAGCCACCTTGGCGGCACGACGCTCCAAAAGTTCCTCAATAGGCATTTGAGAGGATTCATCTTGTGTTGGGGAACGCAGTAATTTCAAAATTTTCCTACGCACACGCAAGATCCATCTAGGTGATGCATAGCAATGAGAGGGCAGAGTGTTGTCCATGTACCCTTGTAGACCGTAAGCGGAAGCGTTATGACAACGCGGTTGATGTAGTCATACGTCTTCACGATCCGACCGATCCTAGTACCGAAGATACGGCACCTCCGTGATCTGCACACCTTCAGATCGGTGACATCCCACGAACTCTAGATCCAGCTAAGGTCGAGGGAGAGTTTCGTCAGCACGCCGGCGTGGTGACGGTGATGATGAAGCTACCGGCGCAGGGCTTCGCCTAAGCACTGCAACAATATGACCGAGGTGGAAATCTGTGGAGGGGGGCACCGCACACGGCTAAATAATCAACTTGTGTGTCTATGGGGTGCCCCTCCCCCGTATATAAAGGAGTGGAGGAGGGGGAGGGCCGCCCCTCTCATGGCGCGCCCAAGGGGGGAGTCCTACTCCCGGTGGGAGTAGGATTCCCCCTTCCCTAGTTGGAGTAGGAGAAGAAGGAAGGAGGAGAGAGGGAGAAGGAAAGGGGGGCCGGCCCCCCACCCCAATTCTTATTGCGCTTGGGGGGGCGCCCCCACCTTGGCCGCCTCCTCCTCTCTCCCACTAAGGCCCAGTAAGGCCCAAAGACTCCCCGGGGGGTTCCGGTAAACCCCGGTACTCCAATAAATGCCCGAACTCACCCGGAACCATTCCGATGTCCAAACATAGCCTTCCAATATATCGATCTTTATGTATCGACCATTTCGAGACTCCTCGTCATGTCCGTGATCACATCCGGGACTCCGAACAACCTTCGATACATCAAAACACGTAAACTCATAATACCAATCGTCATCGAACGTTAAGCGTGCGGACCCTACGGGTTCGAGAACTATGTAGACATGACCGAGACTCATCTCTGGTCAATAACCAATAACGGAACCTGGATGCTCATATTGGTTCCTACATATTCTACGAAGATCTTTATCAGTCAAACCGCATAACAACATACATTGTTCCCTTTGTCATTGGTATGTTACTTGCCCGAGATCCGATCATCGGTATCTCAATACCTAGTTCAATCTCGTTACCGCCAAGTCTCTTTACTCGTTCCGTAATGCATCATCCCGTAACTAATTCATTAGTCACATTGCTTGCAAGGCTTATAGTGATGTGCATTACCGAGAGGGCCCAAAGATACCTCTCTGACAATCGGAGTGACAAATCCAAATCTCAATCTATGCCAACTCAACAAACACCATCGGAGACACCTGTAGAGCATCTTTATAATCACCCAGCTACGTTGTGATGTTTGATAGCACACAAAGTGTTCCTCTGGTATTCGGGAGTTGCATAATCTCATAGTCTGAGGAACATGTATAAGTCATGAAGAAAGCAGTAGCAATGAAACTGTAATGACCATAATGCTAAGCTAACAAATGGGTCTTGTCCATCACATCATTCTCCTAATGATGTGGTCCCGTTCATCAAATGACAACACATGTCTATGGTTAGGAAACATAACGATCTTTGATAAACGAGCTAGTCAAGTAGAGGCATACTAGGGACACTTATGTTTTGTCTATGTATTCACACATGTACTAAGTTTCAGGTAAATACAATTCTAGCATGAATAATAAACATTATCATGAAATAAGGAAATAAAGCAAAACTTTACTATTGCCTCTAGGGCATATTTCCTTCAATCTCCCATTTGCACTAGAGTCAATAATCTAGTTCACATCGCCATGTGATTCAACACCAATAGTTCACATCACCATGTGATTAACAGCCATAGTTCATATCGCCATGTGACCAATACTCAAAGGGTTTACTAGAGTCAATAATCTAGTTCACATCGCTATGTGGTTAACACCCAAAGAGTACTAAGGGGTGATCATGTTTTGCTTGTGAGAGAGGTTTAGTCAATGGGCTTGCCACATTCAGATCCATATGTATTTTGCAAATTTCTATGTCTACAATGCTCTGCACAGAGCTACTCTAGCTAAATGCTCGCACTTTCAATATGTATCTAGATCGAGACTCGGAGTCATCCAGATCGGTGTCAAAGCTTGCATCGTCGTAACTCTTTACGAAGAACTCTTTATCACCTCCATAACCGAGAAATATTTCCTAAGTGCTCTAAGGATAATTTTGACCAATGTCCAGTGATCTACTCCTAGATCACTATTGTACTCCCTTGCAAAACTCAGGGCAGGGTATACAATAGGTCTGGTACACATCATGGCATACTTTATAGAACCTATGATGAGGCATAGGGAATGACTTTTCATTCTCTTTCTATTTTCTGCCGTGGTCGGGTTTCGAGTCTTACTCAACTTCACACCTTGCAACACAGGCAAGAACTCCTTCTTTGAATGTTCCATTTTGAACTACTTCAAAATCTTGTCAAGGTATGTATTCATTGAAAAATCTTATCAAGCGTCTTGATCTATCTCTATAGATCTTGATGCTCAATATGTAAGCAGCTTCACCGAGGTCTTTCTTTGAAAAACTCCTTTCAAACACTCCTTTTATGCTTTCCAGAAAATTCTATATCATTTCCGATCAACAATATGTCATCCACGTATAATATTAGAAATGTTACAGAGCTCCCACTCACTTTCTTGTAAATACAGGCTTCACCGCAAGTCTGTATAAAACTATATGCTTTGATCAACTCATCAAAGCGTATATTCCAGCTCTGAGATGCTTGCACCAGTCCATAGATGGATCGCTGGAGCTTGCACACTTTGTTAGCATCCTTTGGATTGATAAAACCTTCGGGTTGCATCATATACAAGTCTTCTTCCAGAAAACCATTCAGGAATGTAGTCTTTACATCCATTAAGGAATCGGCAAAACCTTCTAGTTGTATCATATACAACTCTCTTTTAATAAATCCATTAAGGAATGTAGTTTTGATATCCATCTGCCAGATTTCATAAAATGCGGCAATTGCTAACATGATTCGGACAGACTTTAAGCATGGATACGAGTGAGAAACTCTCATCGTTGTCAACACCTTGAACTTATCGAAAACCTTTTGCGACAATTCGAGCTTTGTAGATAGTAACACTACTATTAGTGTCCGTCTTCCTCTTGAAAGATCCGTTTAATCTCAATGGATCGCTGATCATCGGGCAAGTCAATCAAAGTCCATACTTTGTTCTCATACATGGATCCTGTAGCGACCAGACCTCAAACCGTCTAGTCTCTGTGCATCAGTGTCATCCCTGGATCGGTAATGCTGACACGCACAGTACTTTGAAGGATTTATAACAGAGTAGCAATCACACACTTATTACATCGAATAGTTCAAGAGAACTCAATACAATAAATATGGCTTAAGGCCATCTAAAATACAATAACAACAGAAGGCTTGGAAGATAAAGTGAGTCCATCAACTCCAACGGCATCACTGAGTATAAGACCACGACCTAAGGCTCCTTACTCGTCGTCTGAAAAGTCTGCAACATGATACGTTGCAGCCCGAAAATGGGTCAGCACATGGAATATGCTGGCAAAGTAACACATAGAGAGTAATGAACAGAATAATGCTATCACTACATGCATATTTGGCCGGTGGAAAGCTCTATGGTTACAGTTTTGCGAAAAGCCAATTTTTCCCTACCACAAAGGAATAAATTTTCTTTAACTATCATGGTGGTTGTTAAACATTGAGAAGGTACCTCCAACTCAATCCCAATTAATAACGTGATTAACCCAATCAAATTAAATTAAGTAACATGATGATGAGATTCACATGATAATCCAAGAACTAGATACTCAAGATGTCCATAACCGGGGACACGGCTAATCATGATTAGTTTGTACACTCTGCAGAGGTTTGTGCACTTTTCCCCACAAGACTCGATCGCCTCCACTTGATTTCTCGCACTACATGGTGTTTGAGAAACGGATAACCGAGACACAGTCTTTCAGAAACACTACTCTTTACTCCGGGTGGACAGTTACACCTACTTTCCCCTACATCTGCTAGCCCACCTCTTCAAGAGGTCATGTAACCTACTCAACTATGCTAGAGCCCATAATAGCTTGTGGCTGCACACGGAAGTTTCTAGCATGAATAATCTCATGATCCCTTTGAGTCTGGGTGGCCGTCCATAGGATGATCACACGGGTACTCCGGGATATCCAAAAATACAGGCAACACTGGTTTCTCCAGGTGCCTCAGTCCACCCAGATGTAAATTAATGTAGCCACCTTAAGTTGAACCATAAATTAATAATCTCACATCTGTCATGAAGAATTCACTCAAACCCAATCCACGTCTACGAGCATAGCATAGCAATATAAGCAAACGTAGAAGTAACTCCCAAAGGTTTGATAGTAAACATGACAATAGGTACTACCTCATCTACTTCCCAAAACCCACATATTAATCAGATCCTAATCATGCAACTGTTTGAGGATTGATCTAATGCAATAAAACTGGGTGATGAAAAGTATGATCAAAGTGTTACTTGCCTTGCTGATGATCCGTGAAACCTAGAGACTCGTAGTAGCACGCTTCGCACTCTGGGTACTCTATCGCAAACAAACAATACATACATAAGCAATCAAGCAAGGGTGCATGAAATAAAACTCAAAATAAGATATCTAACCAGAAAGTTCAACTTAAGAACTCCGGTTTGCAAAAAGAATCAATTCAAACAAAGCAACGAATGTCAAACGGCGAAAGAAACAAGCTTCGTTTACTAATCTGGATCTAAATCAAGTTTTACAGTAGCAAAAACTTGTTTGAGTTGGTTAAACGGAAAGATAATTTCGAGACAAAACTCTAGGCACTTGAATCGCCTGATTCCGATAAACGAGCGAAAAGTTATACTAAAACGAAAAACAGATCAGAAATCGCGATCAGGAATAATTGCGGAAAATCCGAGAAAAAGAAAATCTGACGAACAGGCTAACGATCGAACGTTTGCTGTTTGTAAAAAACGAAAACCGTTCGTTAAAACGAATGAACGGGCGTTCGCTATTTAACTAAACCGAAAAAAATAAACCGATCTAAAATAAAAAACGCATCTCGGTTTCGAAATAAAACCGAATGGTTTTTCGAGAAAAACCGATGGCTACCTCGGTTCGCGTGACGGCGGCGGCGGCGAGCGGCTCCGATGGGTGGTGGCATCGGGCGAGAGGTGGCGGGGCTCCGGCGGGCGGCGGATAGCGGCGGGGCTCCGGCGGGTGGCGGGTCGGGCGGCGGCGGCGCGGGCGGCGGCGGCGGCGGCTAGGGTTTCGGGGCGGCGGCGACTTGGGCTGAGGCGGGGCTTGCTAGAGTTCCAATCATAAGTGTATATGATCCAAGTAGAGAAAGTATGTTAGCTCATGCCTCTCCCTCATATAAAATTACAAGAATGATTACCGGTACTTGTTATCGATTGCCTAGGGACAAATAACTTTCTTGTTGACACAAACCCTTTTACTAAACACCTAACTTTTATTATCTTGCAAAGTACTTCTAGTTTTATTTTTGCAAAGTAGTTCGAGCATCACACCTACAAAATAGTTTCATACTTGTTTTCCGTAAAGCAAACGTCAAGTGTGCGTAGAGTTGTATCGGTGCTCGATAGAACTTGAGGGAATATTTGTTCTGCCTTTAGCTCCTCGTTGGGTTCGACACTCTTATTTATCGAAGAAGGCTACAAAAGATCCCCTATACTTGTGGGTTATCAAGACCTTTTTCTGGCGCCGTTGCAGGGGAGCAATGGCGCGGGGTGAATATTCTCGCGTGTGCTTGTTTGCTTTATCACTAAGTAGTTTTTATTTTCTGTTCTAAGTTGTTCTCTATCTTTATTTATGGATATGGAACACGAAACACCAAAAAAATTAGTGGTACTTGCTACTCATGGAGATAGGAAACCTCCTAAAACCCTCGATGCTCGTTATGTGAAAAATATTATGCACTACTTTGATAATCCCGAGAAAACACCATTCAACTTGATAATGGGAGTAACGTTGGATCAACGCGAATACTTTAGGGATTATCGCTTGACTCAAAAGGTGAAACTTTTAGGGGATCAAATTCATATGTTGCAATGGTATGCTTGGAATCTATGCTTTAGACATGATTATACTTGTTGCTCTAAGATTGAGGTTCCACACCTTCCCTATTCATGTGAATTTAATGATAATGAAACATTGGCTTCTTATGCTAGAGGTACATATGATTTACTTTGATCTGGAACGAATAGAAGAATTTGTTGCTTTTAAGGGTGCTTATGAAATTGAATCTTTGTTTGAAAAGTTTGAAGATTTTGATGATTCAGTTTATAGACCTGAAAATTTTGCCATCCTTAAATATTGCTATGATAATTATAAATTCAATTCCGATATTGATGAATTTATTGAGAGAGTCTCCGCTGTCCAAGAAGAGACTAATATTTTGCAGGAGTCTATGGAAGAAGGAATTGATGAAACTGTGAGCTCACTGGATGAAAAAGATGATGAGGAGAGCGAAGAACAAAAGGAGGAAGAGCGGATTGATCACCCGTGCCCACCTTCTAATGAGAGTAACTCTTCAACTCATACATTGTTTAATTTCCCTTCGTTCTTGCCGAAGGATGAATGCTATGATAATCGCTATGATCCCATTGATTCATTTGAATTATCCCTTTTTTACGAACTTGATGCTTGCTATGCTTGTGGCCAAGATGCCAATATGCATAATGCTTATGGATATGAACTTGTTATAGTCCTTATATTAAGAATGAAATTGTTGCTATTGCACCCACACATGATAGTCCTATTATCTTTTTGAATTCTCCCAACCACACTATATCGGAGAAGTTTGCTCTTGTTAAGGATTATATTGATGGGTTGCCTTTTACCGTTGCACATGATGATTTTGATGAATATAATTTGCATGTGCTTGCTGCTCTTACTTGCAATTATTATGAGAGAGGAACTATATCTCCACCTCTCTATGTTTCCAACACGAAACAATTGCAAGAAACTTCTTATGCTATGTATTGGCCTTTACTTGATGTGCATGAATTGTTCTTGTATGATATGCCGATGCATAGGAAGAGAGTTAGACTTCGTCATTGCATGATATATGTTGTTTTGTGCTCATTACTAAATGTCAATCATTGTTAATTAAAATTGGCTTTGATATACCTTCGGATCCAGGTGGATCCATTACTTGAGCACTTTATGCCTAGCTTAATGACTTTAAAGAAAGCGCTTCCAGGGAGACAACCCGGAAGTTTTAGAGAGTCATTTATTTCTGTTGAATGCTTCTATAAAGTTTAAAAACAAAAATATAGAGGGGAACTTAAAACTTCACAAAAAGAAAAGTGAATGAGATAGACGAGCACCATGGAAGCGGGAGCATGCCTTGAACTTTGTTCATGCCCATGAAAACTTTGTGAAACTTGAATTATAGAAACTTTTCAACAAAAATAATATCCCCTTTTACAATTACATTGTATTATAAAAATAATGTGCCAAGGTTTGCCTTTAGGATGTTTAAATTGCTTGTTGGTTTGTGCGGTGCAAAACAAAAACTTTGGCTGTAGTGCGCGATTTTACATTTTTTTACCGGAATGTCAAATGGTTCTGAAACCTTTTGCACTATCTTGCTATACAAAATGTTTATGTTTCCTAATTTTTCAGAATTTTTGGAGTACCAGAAGTATGGTGAATGTTCAGATTACTACAAACTGCCCTGTTTAAAACAGATTCTGTTTTTGATGCATTGTTTTGCTCGTTTTGATGAACTATCGATTTTTATCGGTGGTATGACCCATGGAAAAGTTATATTACAGTAGCTAAAATGCAAAAACAAATTTTTAATTGGTTCGCAACAGTACTTAGAGTAGCGATTTGCTTTATTATACTAACGGATCTTACCGAACTTTCGCTTGAGTTTTGTGTGGATGAAGTGATCAAAGATCGAGGAGGTCTCGATATGAGGAGAAGGAGGAGAGGCAAGAGCTCAAGCTTGGGGATGCCCAAGGCACCCCAATTAAATATTCAAGGAGACTCAAGCATCTAAGCATGGGGATGCCCCGGAATTCATCCCATCTTTCTTCAACAAGTATCGGTATGTTTTCGGTTTCGTTCCGTTCATGTGATATGTGCAAATCTTGGAGCGTCTTTTGCATTTAGTTTTTCCCTTTTTCTTTTATGCACCATGTTGGTATGAGATAGTCCATGGTTTATTTATAGAATGCTCATTGCACTTCACTTAAATCTTTTGAGTGTGGCTTTATAGAGTGCTTCATGTGCTTCACTTATATCATTTGAAGTTTGGATTGCATGTTTCTCTTCACATGGAAAACAGTTATTTGAAGAATGCTCTTTAGCTTCACTTATATTTGTTAGAGAATGGTCTTATGTAGAAAGAATTAAACTCTCATGCTTCACTTATACCTATTTAGAGAGTCAACAGGAATTGGTCGATTGCATGGTTAGTCATAAAATCCTACTTAAAACTTATGGATCACTGAATATGATATGTTTGATTCCTTGCAATAGTTTTGCGATATAGAGACGGAATATGTGCGAGGTACTAGTAAACGGTTGTGGTTAGTAAGAATATTGGTGTTAAGGTTTGTGATTCCCGAAGCATGCACGTATAGTCTCTCGTTATGCTATGAAGTTGGAGCATGATTTATTATTGATTGTCTTCCTTATGAGTGGCGGGCGGGGACGAGCGATGGTATTTTCCTACCAATCTACCCCCCTAGGGGCATGCGTAGTAGTATGATGTCTACTACACAACCTTCTTCTTGTAGACGTTGTTGGACCTCCAAGTGCAGAGCTTTGTAGGACAGTAGCAAATTTCCCTCAAGTGGATGACCTAAGGTTTATCAATCCGTGGGAGGCGTAGGTTGAAGATGGTCTCTCTCAAGCAACCCTGCAACCAAATAACAAAGAGTCTCTTGTGTCCCCAACACACCCAATACAATGGTAAATTGTATAGGTGCACTAGTTCGGCGAAGAGATGGTGATACAAGTGCAATATGGATGGTAGATATAGGTTTTTGTAATCTAAAAATATAAAAACAGCAAGGTAACTAATGATAAAAGTGAGCGTAAACGGTATTGCAATGCTAGGAAACAAGGCCTAGGGTTCATACTTTCACTAGTGCAAGTTCTGTCAACAATAATAACATAATTGGATCATATAACTATCCCTCAACATGCAACAAAGAGTCACTCCAAAGTCACTAATAGCGGAGAACAAACGAAGAGATTATGGTAGGGTACGAAACCACCTCAAAGTTATCCTTTCTAATCTATCTATTCAAGAGTCCCTAGTAAAATAACACGAAGCTATTCTTTCCGTTCGATCTATCATAGAGTTCGTACTAGAATAACACCTTAAGACACAAATCAACCAAAACCCTAATGTCACCTAGATACTCCAATGTCACCTCAAGTATCCGTGGGTATGATTATACGATATGCATCACACAATCTTAGATTCATCTATTAAAACCAACACAAAGTACTTCAAAGAGTGCCCCAAAGTTTCTACCAGAGAGTCAAGACGAAAATGTGTGCCAACTCCTATGCATAGGTTCATGGGCAAAACCCGCAAGTTGATCATCAAAACATACATCAAGTAAACCACGTGAATACCCCATTGTCACCACAGATAAGCACGGCAAGACATACATCAAGTGTTCTCAAATCCTTAAAGACTCAATCCGATAAGATAAATTCAAAGGGAAAACTCAATCCATTACAAGAGTGTAGAGGGGGAGAAACATCATAAGATCCAACTAAAATAGCAAAGCTCGCGATACATCAAGATCGTATCACCTAAGAACACGAGAGAGAGAGAGAGATCAAACACATAGCTACTGGTACATACCCTCAGCCCCGAGGGTGAACTACTCCCTCCTCGTCATGGACAGCGTCGGGATGATGAAGATGGCCACCGGTGAGGGTTCCCCCCTCCGGCAGGGTGCCGGAACAGGGTCCCGATTGGTTTTTCGTGGCTACAGAGGCTTGCGTTGGCGGAACTCCCGATCTATTCTGCTCTCGAAGGTTTTTAGGGTATATGGATATATATAGGTGAAAGAAGTCGTTAAGGGGAGCCACGAGGGGCCCACGAGGGTGGAGGGCGCGCCCCCCTGCCTCATGCCTTCCTCGTTGCTTCCCTTACGTACACTCCAAGTCTTCTGGATTGCTTCTGTTCCAAAAATAAATCTCCTGAAGGTTTCATTCCATTTGGGCTCCGTTTGATATTCCTTTTCTGCGAAACACTGAAGCAAGGGAAAAACAGAAACTCGCACTGGGCTCTGGGTTAATAGGTTAGTCCCAAAAATAATATATAAGTGCATAGTAAAGCCCATTAAACATCCAAGATGGATAATATAATAGCATGAATACTTCATAAATTATAGATACGTTGGAGACGTATCATAGTACTTTGCTTCGAGGGCTAATAAACTTTTGCAATAAGTATATGAGTTATTTATGACTAATGTGAGTCCATGGATTATACGCACTCTTACCATTCCGCAATTTGCTAGCCTCTACGATACCGTGCATTGCCCTTTCTCACCTCGAGATGTGGTGCAAACTTCGTCGGTGCATCGAAACCCCGTGATATGATACGCTCTATCACACATAAGCCTTATTATATCTTCCTCAAAACACCCACTGGCCACATGTGTGTGAAGCACGTCGGTAGAACCAGTCTCGCGTAAGCGTACGATTAATGTCGGTCTGAGCCGCTTCATCCAAAATACCGCTGAATCAAAGTATGACATGCTGGTAAGCAGTATGACTATTATCGCCCACAACTCTTTGTGTTCTACTCGTGCATATAACATATACGCATAGACCTAGCTCGGATGCCACTGTTGGGGAACATAGTATTTCAAAAAAATTACCTACGCACATGCAAGATCCAACTAGGTGATGCATAGCAACGAGCAGGGAGAGTGTGTCCACGTACCCTCGTAGACCGAAAGCGGAAGCGTTTAGTAACGCGGTTGATGTAGTCGAACGTCTTTGCGATCCAACCGATCCAAGTACCGAACGCACGGCACCTCCGCGATCTGCACACGTTCAGCTCGGTGACGTCCCTCGTACTCTTGATCCAGGTGAGGCCGTGGGAGAGTTCCGTCAGCACGACGGTGTGGTGACGGTGTTGACGAAGTTACCGATGCAGGGCTTCGCCTAAGCACTACAACGATATGTCCGAGGTGGAAATCTGTGGGGGGCACCGCACACGGCTAAGACAACTGTCAACTTGTGTGTCTATGGGGTGCCCCCTCCCCCGTATATAAAGGAGTGGAGGAGGGGACGGCCGGCCCTCATAGAGCGCGCCCAAGGGGGGAGTCCTACTCCCAGTAGGAGTAGGTTTCCCCCCTTCCCTTGTTGGAGTAGGAGAGAGGGAAGGAAAGGGGGGCTGGCCCCCCACCCAATTCAGATTGCGCTTGGGGGGGGGGGGCGCCCTCCACCTGGCCGCCTCCTCCTCTCTCCTACTAAGGCCCAATAAGGCCCATTGACTCCCCAGGGGGTTCCAGTGACCCCCCGGTACTCCGGTAAATGCCCGAACTCATATGGAACCCTTCCGGTGTCCAAACATAGCCTTCCAATATATCGATCTTTATGTCTCGGCCATTTCGAGATTCCTCGTCATGTCTGTGATCACATCTTGGACTCCGAACTACCTTCGGTACATCAAAACACATGAACTCATAATACCGATCGTCATCGAACGTTAAGTGTGCGGACCCTACGGGTTCGAGAACTATGTAGACATGACCGAGACTCACTTCCGGTCAATAACCAATAGCGGAACCTGGATGCTCATATTGGTTCCTACATATTCTATGAAGATCTTTATCGGTCAAACCGCATAACAACATACGTTGTTCCCTTTGTCATCGGTATGTTACTTGCCCGAGATTCGAGCGTCGGTATCATCATACCTAGTTCAATCTCGTTACCGGCAAGTCTCTTTACTCGTTTTGTAATGCATCATCCCGTGGCTAACTCATTAGTCACATTGCTTGCAAGGCTTATAGTGATGTGCATTACCGAGAGGGCCCAGAGATACCTCTCCGATAATTGGAGTGACAAATTCTAATCTCGATCTATGCCAACTCAACAAACACCATCGGAGACACCGGTAGAGCATCTTTATAGTCTCCCAGTTACGTTGTGATGTTTGATAGCACACTAAGTGTTCCTCCGGTATTCGGGAGTTGCATAATCTCATAGTCATAGGAACATGTATAAGTTATGAAGAAAGCAATAGCAATAAACTAAACGATCGTAGTGCTAAGCTAACGGATGGGTCAATTCAATCACATCATTCTCTAATGATGTGATCCCCTTCATCAAATGACAACTCATGTCAATGGCTAGGAAACATAACCATCTTTGATTAACGAGCTAGTCAAGTAGAGGCATACTAGTGACACTCTGTTTGTCTATGTATTCACACATGTACTAAGTTTCTGGTCAATACAATTCTAGCATGAATAATAAACATTTATCATGATATAAGGAAATATAAATAACAACTTTATTATTGCCTCTGGGGCATATTTCCTTCAGTATCCCACTTGCACTAGAGTCAATAATCTAGATTACATAGTAATGATTCTAACACCCATGGAGTCTTGGTGCTGATCATGTTTTTCTCGTGAGAGAGGCTTAGTCAACGGGTCTGCAACATTCAGATCCGTATGTATTTTGCAAACTCTATGTCTACCTCCTTGACTTGATCGCGGATGGAATTGAAGCATCTCTTGATGTGCTTGGTTCTCTTGTGAAATCTGGATTCCTTTGCCAAGGCAATTGCACCAGTATTGTCACAAAATATTTTCATTAGACCCGATGCACTAGGTATGACACCTAGATCGGATATGAACTCCTTCATCCAAACTCCTTCATTTGCTGCTTCCGAAGCAGCTATGTACTCCGCTTCACACGTAGATCCCGCCACGACGCTCTGCTTGGAACTGCACCAACTGACAGCTCCACCATTCAATAAAAATACGTATCCGATTTGCGACTTAGAGTCATCCGGATCAGTGTCAAAGCTTGCATCAACGTAACCGTTTACGACGAGCTCTTTGTCACCTCCATAAATGAGAAACATTTCCTTAGTCTTTTCAGGTACTTCAAGATGTTCTTGACCGCTGTCCAGAGATCCACTCCTGGATTACTTTGGTACCTCCCAGCTAAACTAATAGCAAGGCACACATCAGGTCTGGTACACAACATTGCATACATGATAGAACCTATGGCTGAAGCATAGGGAATGACTTCCATTTTCTCTCTATCTTCTGCAGTGGTCGGGCATTGAGTCTGACTCAACTTTACACCTTGTAACACAGGCAAGAACCCTTTCTTTGCTTGATCGATTTTGAACTTCTTCAAAACTTTATCAAGGTATCTACTTTGTGAGAGTCCAATTAAGCGTCTTGATCTATCTCTATAGATCTTGATGCCTAATATATAAGCAGCTTCACTGAGGTCTTTCATTGAAAAATTCTTATTCAGGTATCCTTTTGTGCTATTCAGAAATTCAGTATCATTTCCGATCAATAATATGTCATCCACATATAATATCAGAAATGCTACAGAGCTCCCACTCACTTGTAAATACAGGCTTCTCCAAAAGTCTGTATAAAACCATATTCTTTGATCACACTATCAAAGCATATATTCCAACTCCGAGAGGCTTGCACCAGTCCATAAATGGATCATTGGAGCTTGCACACTTTGTTAGCACCTTTTGGATGGACAATACCTTCTGGTTGCATCATATACAACTCTTCTTTAAAATATCCATTAAGGAATGCAGTTTTGACATCCATTTGCCAAGTTTCATAATCATAAAATGCGGCAATTGCTAACATGATTCGGACGGACTTAAGCATCGCTATGGGTGAGAAGGTCTCATCGTAGTCAACTCCTTGAACTTGTCGAAAACCTTTCGCAACAAGTCGAGCTTTGTAGACAGTAACATTACCGTCAGTGTCAATATTCTTCTTGAAGATCCATTTATTCTCTATGGCTTGCCGATCATCGGGCAAGTCAACCAAAGTCCACACTTTGTTCTCATACATGTATCCCATCTCAGATTTCATGGCCTCAAGCCATTTTGCGGAATCTGGGCTCATCATCGCTTCCTCATAGTTCGTAGGTTCGTCATGGTCAAGTAACATGACCTCCAGAACAGGATTACCGTACCACTCTAGTGCGGATCTTACTCTGGTTGACCTACGAGGTTCGGTAGTAACTTGATCAGAAATCTATGATCATCATCATTAGCTTCCTCACTTACTAGTGTAGGAATCACTGGAACTGATTTCTGTAATGAACTACTTTCTAATAAGGGAGCAGGTACAGTTACCTCATCAAGTTCTACTTTCCTCCCACTCACTTCTTTCGAGAGAAACTCCTTCTCTAGAAAGGATCCATTCTTAGCAAAGAATATCTTACCTTCGGATCTGTGATAGAAGGTGTACCCAACAGTCTCCTTTGGGTATCCTATGAAGACACATTTCTCCGATTTGGGTTCGAGCTTATCAGGTTGAAGCTTTTTCACATAAGCATCGCAGCACCAAACTTTAAGAAACGACAACTTGGGTTTCTTGCCAAACCACAGTTCATATGGTGTCGTCTCGACAGATTTAGATGGTGCCCTATTTAACATGAATGCAGCCTGATACGTCTCCAACGTATCTATAATTTTTTATTGCTCCATGCTATATTATCTTCTGTTTTGGACATTATTGGGCATTATTATTCACTTTTATATTATTTTTGGGACTAACCTATTAACCGAAGGCCCTGCCCAGAATTGCTGTTTTTTTTTGCCTATTTTAGAGTTTCGCAGAAAAAGAATATCAAACGGAGTCCAAACGGAATGAAACCTTCGGGAACGTGATTTTCGGAACAAACATGATCCAAAGGACTTGGACCCTACGTCAAGAAATCAAGCAGGAAGCCACGAGGTAGGGGCGCGCCTACCCCCGCCCCCCCAAGCGCGCCCTCCACCCTCGTGGGCCCCATGTTGCTCCACCGACATACTCCTTCCTCCTATATATACCTACGTACCCCCAAACGATCAGATACGGAGCCAAAAACCTAATTCCACCACCGCAACCTTCTGTACCCATGAGATCCCATGTTGGGGCCTGTTCTGGAGCTCCGCCGGAGGGGGCATCGATCACGGAGGGCTTCTACATCAACACCATAGCCTCTCCGATGAAGTGTGAGTAGTTTACCTCAGACCTTCGGGTCCATAGTTATTAGCTAGATGGCTTCCTCTCTCTTTTTGGATCTCAATACAATGTTCTCCCCCTATCTTGTGGAGATCTATTCGATGTAATCTTCTTTTGCGGTGTGTTTGTTGAGACCGATGAATTGTGGGTTTATGATCAAGTTTATCTATGAACAATATTTGAATCTTCTGAATTCTTTTATGTATGATTGGTTATCTTTGCAAGTCTCTTCGAATTATCAGTTTGGTTTGGCCTACTAGATTGATCTTTCTTGCAACGGGAGAAGTGCTTAGCTTTGGGTTCAATCTTGTGCTGTCCTTTCCCAGTGACAGTAGGGGCAGCAAGGCACGTATTGTATTGTTGCCATCGAGGATAACAAGATGGGTTTTTTTATCATATTGCATGAATTTATCCCTCTACATCATGTCATCTTGCTTAAAGCGTTACTCTGTTCTTATGAACTTAATACTCTAGATGCATGCTGGATAGCGGTCGATGTGTGGAGTAATAGTAGTAGATGCAGGCAGGAGTCGGTCTACTTGTCTCGGACGTGATGCCTATATACATGATCATACCTAGATATTCTCATAACTATGCTCAATTCTGTCAATTGCTCAACAATAATTTGTTCACCCACCGTAAAATACTTATGCTCTTGAGAGAAGCCACTAGTGAAACCTATGGCCCCCGAGTCTATCTTCCATCATATTAATCTTCCAACACTTAGTTATTTCCGTTGCTTTTATTTTACTTTGCATCTTTATTATAAAAATACCAAAAATATTATCTTATCATATCTATCAGATCTCACTCTCGTAAGTGACCGTGTAGGGACTGACAACCCCTTATCGCCTTGGTTGCAAGGATTTATTTGTTTGTGTAGGTGCGAGGGACTCGCGCGTAGCCTCCTACTGGATCGATACCTTGGTTCTAAAAAACTGAGGGAAATACTTACGCTACTTTGCTGCATCACCCTTTCCTCCTCAAGAGAAAACCAACGCAGTGCTCAAGAGGTAGCAAGAAGGATTTCTGGCGCCGTTGCCGGGGAGGTCTACGCAAAAGTCAACATACCAAGTACCCATCACAAACCCTTATCTCCCGCATTACATTATTTGCCATTTGCCTCTCGTTTTACTCTCCCTCACTTCACCCTTGCCGTTTTATTCGCCCTCTCTTTTTCGTTCGCCTTTTTTTCCGCTTGCTTCTTGTTTGCTCGTGTGTTGGATTGCTTGTTTGTCACGATGGCTCAAGATAATACCAAATTATGTGACTTTACCAATACCAACAATAATGATTTCCTTAGCACTCCGATTGCTCCTCTTACCGATACTGAATCTTGTGAAATCAATGCTGCTTTGTTGAATCTTGTCATGAAAGATCAATTCGCCGGCCTTCCTAGTGAAGATTCCGCTACTCATCTAAATAGCTTCGTTGATTTGTGTGATATGCAAAATAATAAAGATGTTGACAATGATATTGTTAAATTGAAGCTATTTCCTTTTTCGCTTAGAGATCGTGCTAAAGCTTGGTTTTCGTCTTTGCCTAAAAATAGTATTGATTCTTGGAATAAGTGCAAAGATGCTTTTATCTCTAAGTATTTTCCTCCCGCCAAGATTATCTCTCTTAGAAACGATATTATGAATTTTAAGCAACTTGATCATGAACATGTTGCACAAGCTTGGGAGAGGATGAAATTAATGATACGTAATTGCCCTACACATGGTTTGAATTTGTGGATGATTATACAAAAATTTTATGCCGGATTGAATTTTGCTTCTAGAAATCTTTTAGATTCGGCCGCGGGAGGCACTTTTATGGAAATCACTTTAGGAGAAGCTACTAAACTCCTAGATAATATTATGGTTAATTATTCTCAATGGCACACTGAAAGATCTACTAATAAAAAAGTGCATGCGATAGAAGAAATTAATGTTTTGAGTGGAAAGATGGATGAACTTATGAAATTATTTGCTAGTAAAAGTGTTTCTTCTGATCCTAATGATATGCCCTTGTCTACTTTGATTGAGAATAATAATGAATCTATGGATGTGAATTTCGTTGGTAGGAATAATTTTGGTAACAACGCGTATAGAGGAAACTTTAATCCTAGGCCTTATCCTAGCAATTCCTCTAATAATTATGGTAATTCCTACAACAATTCTTATGGAAATTTTAATAAGATGCCCTCTGAATTTGAGACTAGTGTTAAGAATTTATGAATTCGCAAAAGAATTTCAATGCTTTGCTTGAAGAGAAATTGCTTAAAGTTGATGAATTGGCTAGGAACATTGATAGAATTTCTCTTGATGTTGATTCTTCGAAACTGAGATCTATTCCTCCTAAGCATGATATCAATGAGTCTCTCAAAGCCATGAGAATTTCCATTGATGAGTGCAAAGAAAGAACCGCTAGGATGCGTGCCAAGAAAGATTGCTTTATGAAAGCGTGTTCTTCAAATTTCTATGAAAATAAGATGAAGATCTACAAGTTATTGATGTGTCCCCTATTAAATATTTGTTTTGCAATATGAATCTTGATAATGATGGGACTGAATATGATCCACCTTTACCTAGAAGGCGTTCCAAAAATTCGGAGTTTCTAGATCTTGACGCTAAAATTGACAAAAGTGGGATTGAAGAGAACAAAACCCTAGATATTAATAAACCCACTATTTTGGATTTCAAGGAATTTAATTATGATAATTTCTCTTTGATAGATTGTATTTCCTGTTGCAATCCTTGCTGAATTCTCCTCATGCTTATAGTCAAAATAAAGCTTTTACCAAACATATCGTTGATGCTTTGATGCAATCTTATGAAGAAAAACTTGAGTTGGAAGTTTCTATCCCTAGAAAACTTTATGATGAGTGGGAACCTACTATTAAAATTAAAATTAAAGATCATGAATGCTATGCTTTGTGTGATTTGGGTGCTAGTGTTTCCACGATTCCAAAAACTTTGTGCGATTTGCTAGGTTTCCGTGATTTTGATGATTGCTCTTTAAACTTGCACCTTGCGGATTCCACTATTAAGAAACCTATGGGAAGAATTAATGATGTTCTTATTGTTGCAAATAGTAATTATGTGCCCGTAGATTTTATCGTTCTTGACATAGATTGCAATCCTTCATGTCCTATTATTCTTGGTAGACCTTTCCTTAGAACGATTGGTGCAATTATTGATATGAAGGAAGGGAATATTAGATTCCAATTTCCATTAAAGGAAGGCATGGAACACTTCCCTAGGAAGAAAATAAAGTTACCATATGAATCTATCATGAGAGCCACTTATGGATTGCCTACCAAAGATGGCAATACCTAGATCTATCCTTGCTTTTCTGCCTAGCTAGGGGCGTTAAACGATAGCGCTTGCTGGGAGGCAACCCAATTTTATTTTAAGTTTTTTGCTTTTTGCTTCTGTTTAGGAATAAATATTTGTTCTAGCCTCTGGTTAGATGTGTTTTTATGTTTTAATTAGTGTTTGTGCCAAGTTAAACGTATAGGATCTTCTTGGTTGATAGTTATTTGATCTTGCTGTAATTTCCAGAAACTTTCTGTTCACGAAAATAATTGTTAAAAATCACCAGAACGTGATAAAATATTGATTCCAATTTCTTCTGATCAATAAACAAATTTTCTAGGTCTTCCTATTTTGGCTGATGTTTTGGAGTTCCAGAAGTTTGCGTTAGTTACAGATTACTACAGACTGTTCTGTTTTTGACAGATTCTGTTTTTCATGTGTGGTTTGCTTATTTTGATGAATCTATGGCTAGTAAAAGAGTTTATAAACCATAGAGAAGTTGGAATACAGTATGTTTAACACCAATATAAATAAAGAATGAGTTCATTACAGTACCTTGAAGTGGTGTTTTGTTTTCTTTCGCTAACGGAGCTCACGAGATTTTCTGTTAAGTTTTGTGTTGTGAAGTTTTGAAGTTTTGGGTGAAAGATTTGATGGATTATGGAACAAGGAGTGGAAAGAGCCTAAGCTTGGGGATGCCCATGGCACCCCCAAGATAATCTAAGGACACCTAAAATCCAAAGCTTGGGGATGCCCCGGAAGGCATCCCCTCTTTCGTCTACTTCCATCGGTAACTTTACTTGGAGCTATATTTTTATTCACCACATGAGATGTGTTTTGCTTGGAAGCGTCTTGTATGATTTGAGTCTTTGCTTTTAGTTTACCACAATCATCCTTGCTGTACACATCTTTTGAGAGAGACAAACATGATTCAGAAATTATTAGAATACTCTATGTGCTTCACTTATATCTTTTGAGTTATATAGTTTTTGCTCTAGTACTTCACTTATATCTTTTAGAGCACGGTGGTGGATTTGTTTTATAGAAACTATTGATCTCTCATGATTCACTTAGATTATTTTGAGAGTCTTAAATAGCATGGTAATTTTCTTTAAAAAATCCTAATATGCTAGGTATTCAAGAATAGTAAAAACTTTCTTATGAGTGTTTTGAATACTAAGAGAAGTTTGATGCTTGATGATTGTTTTGAGACATAGAGGTAGTGATATCAAAGTTGTGCTAGTTGAGTAGTTGTGAATTTGAAAAATACTTGTGTTGAAGTTTGCAAGTCCCGTAGCATGCACGTATGGTAAACGTTATGTAACAAATTTGAAACATGAGGTGTTCTTTGACTGTCCTCCTTATGAGTGGCGGTTGGGGACGAGCGATGGTCTTTTCCTACCAATCTATCCCCCTAGGAGCATGCGCGTAGTGCTTGGTTTTTGATGACTTGTAGATTTTTGCAATAAGTATGTGAGTTCTTTATGACTAATGATGAGTCCATGGATTATACGCACTCTCACCTTTCCACCATTGCTAGCCTCTTCGGTACTGTTCATTGCCCTTTCTCACATTGAGAGTTGGTGCAAACTTCGCCGGTGCATCCAAACCCCGTTATATGATACGCTCTTTCACACATAAACCTCCTTATATCTTCCTCAAAACAGCCACCATACCTACCTATTATGGCATTTCCATAGCCATTCCAAGATATATTGTCATGCAACTTTCCACCATTCAGTTTATCATGACACGTTCATCATTGTCATATTGCTTTGCATGATCATGTAGTTGACATAGTATTTGTGGCAAAGCCACCGTTCATAATTCTTTCATACATGTCACTCTTGGTTCATTGCATATCCCGGTACACCGCCGGAGGCATTCATATAGAGTCATACTTTGTTCTAGTATCGAGTTGTAATCATTGAGTTGTAAATAAATAGAAGTGTGACTATCATCATTTTTCTAGAGCATTGTCCCAAGTGAGGAATAAAAAAAGGAGAAAGGCCATAAAAAAGAGAAGGCCCAAAAAAATGAGAGAAAAAGAGAGAAGGGACAATGTTACTATCCTTTTACCACACTTGTGCTTCAAAGTAGCACCATAATCTTCATGATAGAGAGTCTCTTGTTTTGTCACTTTCATATACTAGTGGGAATTTTTCATTATAGAACTTGGCTTGTATATTCCAACAATGGGCCTCCTCAAGTGCCCTAGGTCTTCGTGAGCAAGCAAGTTGGATGCACACCCACTTAGTTTCTTTTGTTGAGCTTTCATATATTTATAGCTCTAGTGCATCCGTTGCATGGCAATCCCTACTCCTTGCATTAACATCAATCGATGGGCATCTCCATAGCTCATTGATTAGCCTCGTTGATGTGAGACTTTCTCCTTTTTTGTCTTCTCCACATAACCCCCATCATCATATTCTATTCCACCCATAGTGCTATGTCCATGGCTCACGCTCATGTATTGCGTGAAGGCTGAAAAAGTTTGAGATTACTAAAGTATGAAACAATTGCTTGGCTTGTCATCGGGGTTGTGCATGATGACAGCATTCTTGTGTGACGAAAATGGAGCATGACTAAACTATATGATTTTGTAGGGATGAACTTTCTTTGGCCATGTTATTTTGAGAGGACATAATTGCTTAGTTAGTATGCTTGAAGTATTATTATTTTTATGTCAATATTGAACTTTTATCCTGAATCTTTCGGATCTGAATATTCATACCACAATTAAGAAAAATTACATTGTAATTATGCCAAGTAGCATTCCACATCAAAAATTCTGTTTTTATCATTTACCTACTCGAGGACGAGCAGGAATTAAGCTTGGGGATGCTTGATATGTCTCCAATGTATCTATAATTTTTGATTGCTCCATGTTATATTATCTTCTGTTTTGGACATTATTGGGCTTTATTATTCACTTATATATTATTTTTGGGACAAACCTATTAACCGGAGGCCCAGCCCAGAATTGATGTTTTTTGCCTATTTCAGAGTTTCGCAGAAAAAGAATATCAAACGGAGTCCAAACGGAATGAAACCTTCAGGAACGTGATTTTCGGAATGAACATGATCCAGAGGACTTGGACCCTACGTCAAGAAATCAAGCAGGAAGCCACGAGGTAGGGGGGCGCGCCTACCCCCCAGGCGCGCCCTCCACCCTCGTGCGCCCCATATTGCTCCACCGACGTACTCCTTCCTCCTGTATATACCTACGTACCCCCGAACGATCAGATACGGAGCCAAAAACCTAATTCCACCGCCGCAACCTTCTGTAGCCACGAGATCCCATCTTGGGGCCTGTTCCGGAGCTCCGCTGGTGGGGGCATCGATCACGGAGGGCTTCTACATCAACACCATAGCCTCTCCGATGAAGTGTGAGTAGTTTACCTCAGACCTTCGGGTCCATAGTTATTAGCTAGATGGCTTCCTCTCTCTTTTTGGATCTCAATACAATGTTCTCCCCCTCTCTTGTGGAGATCTATTCGATGTAATCTTCTTTTGCGGTGTGTTTGTTGAGACCGATGAATCGTGGGTTTATGATAAAGTTTATCTATGAACAATATTTGAATCTTCTGAATTCTTTTATGTATGATTGGTTATCTTTGCAAGTATCTTCGAATTATCAGTTTGGTTTGGCCTACTAGATTGATCTTTCTTGCAATGGGAGAAGTGCTTAGCTTTGGGTTCAATCTTGCGGTGTCCTTTCCCAGTGACAGTAGGGGCAGCAAGGCACGTATAGTATTGTTGCCATCGAGGATAATAAGATGGGGTTTTTATCATATTGCATGAATTTATCCCTCTACATCATGTCATCTTGCTTAAAGTGTTACTCTGTTCTTATGAACTTAATACTCTAGATGCATGCTGGATAGCGGTCGATGTGTGGAGTAATAGTAGTAGATGCAGGCAGGAGTCGGTCTACTTGTCTCGGACGTGATGCCTATATACATGATCATCTCATAACTATGCTCAATTCTGTCAATTGCTCAACAGTAATTTGTTCACACACCGTAAAATACTTATGCTCTTGAGAGAAGCCACTAGTGAAACCTATGGCCCCCGGGTCTATCTTCCATCATATTAATCTTCCAACACTTAGTTATTTCCATTGCTTTTATTTTACTTTGCATCTTTATTATAAAAATACCAAAAATATTATCTTATCATATCTATCAGATCTCACTCTCGTAAGTGACCGTGTAGGGATTGACAACCCCTTATCGCGTTGGTTGCGAGGATTTATTTGTTTGTGTAGGTGCGAGGGACTCGCGCGTAGCCTCCTACTGGATTGATACCTTGGTTTTCAAAAACTGAGGGAAATACTTATGCTACTTTGCTGCATCACCCTTTCCTCTTCAAGGGAAAACCAACGCAGTGCTCAAGAGGTAGCACAGCCGTCTCTAAAGCATAACCCCAAAACAATAACGGTAAATCAGTAAGAGACATCATAGATCGCACCATATCTAATAAAGTATGATTACGACGTTCGGAC
Organism: Triticum aestivum; assembly: GCF_018294505.1. Classification (NCBI taxonomy): domain Eukaryota; kingdom Viridiplantae; phylum Streptophyta; class Magnoliopsida; order Poales; family Poaceae; genus Triticum; species Triticum aestivum. Next base: position 461,521,493 of record NC_057799.1, read on the forward strand.
ACACCATTATGCTGTGGTGTTCCGGGTGGCGTGAGTTGCGAAACTATTCCGCATTGTTTCAAATGAAGACCAAACTCGGAACTCAAATATTCTCCTCCACGATGAGATGATAGAAACTTTATTTTCTTGTTACGATGATTTTCCACTTCACTCTGAAATTCTTTGAACTTTTCAAATGTTTCAGACTTATGTTTCATCAAGTAGATATACCCATATCTGCTCAAATCATCTGTGAAGGTCAGAAAATAACGATACCCGCTGCGAGCATCAACACTCATCGGACCGCATACATCAGTATGTATTATTTCCAACAAGTCCGTTGCTCGCTCCATTGTTCCGGAGAACGGAGTCTTAGTCATCTTGCCCATGAGGCATGGTTTGCAAGCATCAAGTGATTCCAAAAGCCCATGAGAATGGAGTTTCTTCATGCGCTTTACACCAATATGACCTAAACGGCAGTGCCACAAATAAGTTGCACTATCATTATTAAACTTATATCTTTTGGCTTCAATACTATGAATATGTGTATCACTACTATCAAGATTTATTAAAAATAGACCACTCATCAAGGGTGCATGACCATAAAAGATATTACTCATATAAATAGAACAACCATTATTCTCCGATTTAAATGAATAACCGTCTCGCATCAAACAAGATCTAGATATAATGTTCATGCTTAACGCTGGCACCAAATAACAATTATTTAGGTCTAAAACTAATCCCGAAGGTAGATGTAGAGCTAGCGTGTCGACGGCGATCACATCGACTTTGGAACCATTTCCCACGTGCATCGTCACCTCGTCCTTAGCCAATGTTCGCTTAATCCGTAGCCCCTATTTCGAGTTGCAAATATTAGCAACAGAACCAGTATCAAATACCCAGGCGCTACTGCGAGCATTAGTAAGGTACACATCAATAACATGTATATCAAATATACCTTTCACTTTGCCATCCTTCTTCTCCGCCAAATACTTGGGGCAGTTCCGCTTCCAGTGACCAGTCCCTTTGTAGTAGAAACACTTAGTCTCAGGCTTAGGTCCAGACTTGGGCTTCTTCACTTGAGCAGCAACTGGCTTGTCGTTCTTCTTGAAGTTCCCCTTCTTCCCTTTACCCCTTTTCTTGAAACTTGTGGTCTTGTTGACCATCAACACTTGATGCTCCTTCTTGATTTCTACCTTTGCAGCCTTTAGCATCACGAAGAGCTCGAAATTGTCTTATCCATCCCTTGCATATTATAGTTCATCACGAAGCTTTTGTAGCTTGGTGGCAGTGATTGAAGAACTCTGTCAATGACACTATCAACTGGAAGATTAACTCCCAGCTGAGTTAAGTGATTGTGGTACCCAGACATTCTTAGTATATGCTCACTGACAGAACTATTCTCCTTCGTTTTGCAGCTGTAGAACCTATTGGAAACTTCATATCTCTCAATCCAGGCATTTGCTTGAAATATTAACTTCAACTCCTGGAACATCTCATATGCTCCATGATGTTCAAAACGTCGTTGAAGTCCCGGTTCTAAGCCTTAAAGCATGGCACACTGAACTATCGAGTAGTCATCAACTTTGCTCTGCCAGGCGTTCACAACGTCCGGCGTTGCTCCTGAAGTGGGTCTTGCACCTAGCGGTGCTTCCAGGACGTAATACTTCTGTGCGGCAATGAGGATAATCCTCAAGTTACGAACCCAGTCCGTGTAATTGCTACCATCGTCTTTCAACTTAGCTTTCTCTAGGAACGCATTAAAATTCAACGGAACAACAGCACGGGCCATTTATCTACAACAACATAGACATGCAAAATACTATCAGATACTAAGTTCATGATAAATTAAAGTTCAATTAATCATATTACTTAAGAACTCCCACTTAGATTGACATCCCTCTAATCATCTAAGTGATCACGTGATCCATATCAACTAAACCATGTCCGATCATCACGTGAGATGGAGTAGTTTTCAATGGTGAACATCACTATGTTGATCATATCTACTATATGATTCACGCTCGACCTTTCGGTCTCAGTGTTCCGAGGCCATATCTGCATATGCTAGGCTCGTCAAGTTTAACCCGAGTATTCTGCGTGTGCAAAACTGACTTGCACCCGTTGTATGTGAACGTAGAGCTTATCACACCCGATCATCACATGGAGTCTCGGCACGATGAACTGTAGCAACAGTGCATACTCAGGGAGAACACTTATACCTTGAAATTTAGTGAGAGATCATCTTATAATGCTACCGCCGTACTAAGCAATATAAGATGCATAAAGGATAAACATCACATGCAATCAATATAAGTGATATGATATGGCCATCATCATCTTGTGCCTTTGATCTCCATCTCCAAAGCACCGTCATGATCACCATCTTCACCGGCTTGACACCTTGATCTCCATCGAAGCATCGTTGTCATCTCGCCAACTATTGCTTCTATGACTATCGCTACCGCTTAGCGATAAAGTAAAGCAATTACATGGCGATTGCATTTCATACAACAAAGCGACAACCATATGGCTCCTGCTAGTTGTCGATAACTGTGTTACAAAACATGATCATCTCACACAACAATTTATATAATCACGTCTTGACCATATCACATCACAACATGCCCTGCAAAAACAAGTTAGACGTCCTCTACTTTTGTAACATCCCAAATTTTCAATTTGAAATGTTATACATTAGATCATCATGCATAACATATTTTATTGCATTTTGTTTTGCGATCCTAGAAATTCTACGCAACTCAAGGACCCACAGAGAGAGTTGGGGATTTCGTTATTTTCATATTTGGGTTTTCTCAAATTTTGAAAATAGGATCATTTGTTTTAATTTTTTTCTCTCCAAAAAATGTTACATATTTAAAATATATGAGAGGGGATAATATGACTTCTCCAAAAATAATGAAATATCGGAGGAAAAATATTAAAAACAAATATTTTATTTTATTTGAATTAGGAAAAATACGCGTTTTTCAATATTGCCTTTTAGGCCCAAATAAATGTTCATCTTGTTTGGCTTATTTTTAGAGTACGGGGAAAATTTATTTCGGGATTTTTGAGTCCGTTTAGTATTTGTTTTCTTTCTTTTTCTGCACGTCTGAATTATTTTTTAAAAAAGTCAATCGACCTACCGGGCCGTGTCCGGCTAGGACTCTTGGCCCGGCCGGCCCTTATAAGCCGGGAGGCCACCCCGCAGCCCAACCCAAGCCGCCCGGAGCCCCCGCCGCCCCACCGGAGCCGTCCCGCCGCCCGAGGTTGACCGCCGCCGCCGGCGGTTTTCGCGAGAAAACCGCCCGGTTTTTCCTTCGGTTTTTTAAACCCTAGATTTTTATTTTTATTTTAGATCGGTTTAGTTTTTTCGGTTTATTTATTTTGCGGACGTTCGTCCGTACGTTCGTTTTAACGAACGGTTTTCGTCGTTTAACCGCAGACAGCGAACGTTCGTTCGTTAGCCTGTTCGTCAGTTTTTCTTTTTCTCGGAATTTCCGCGATTATTTTCGATCGCGATTTCCGATCTGTTTTTCGTTTTAGTATAACTTTCCGCACGTTTATCGGAATCAGGCGATTCAAGCACCTAGAATTTCATCTCGAAACCCTCTTTCTGTTTAACCAACTTAAACAAGTTTTTGCTACTGTAAAATTTGACTTAGGTCCAGATTAGTAAATGAAGCTTGTTTCTTTCGCCGTTTGAGTTTCGTTGCTTTGTTCGTTTTGATTCTTTTTGCAAACTGGAGTTCTTAAGTTGAACTTTCTGGTTAGATCTCTTATTTTGAGTTTTACCCGTGCACCCTTGCTTGATTGCTTATGTATGTATTGTTTGTTTGCGATAGAGTACCCAGAGTGCGAAGCGTGCTACTACGAGTCTCTAGGTTTCACGGATCATCAGCAAGGCAAGTAACACTTTGATCATACCTCTTTACCACCCAGTTTTATTGCATTAGATCAATCCTCAAACAATTGCATGATTAGGATCTGATTAATATGTGGGTTTTGGGAAGTAGATGAGGTAGTACCTATTGCCCTGTTTATTATCAAACCTTTGGGAGTTACTTCTACGTTTGCTTATATTGCTATGCTATGCTCGTAGACGTGGATTGGGTTGAGTGAATTTCCATGACAGATGTGAGATTGTTAATTAATGGTTCAACTTAAGGTGGTTACTTTAATTTACATCTGGGTGGATTGAGGCACCTGGAGAACCCAGTGTTGCCTGTATTTTTGGATATCCCGGAGTACCCGTGTGATCATCCTATGGACCGCCACCCAGGCTCAAAGGGATCATGAGATTATTCATGCTAGAAACTTCCGTGTGCAGCCACAAGCTATTATGGGCTCTAGCATAGTTGAGTAGGTTACATGACCTCTTGAAGAGGTGGGCTAGCAGATGTAGGGGAAAGTAGGTGTAACTGTCCACCCGGAGTAAAGAGTATTGTTTCTGAAAGACTGTGTCTCGGTCATCCGTTTCTCAAACACCATGTAGTGCGAGAAATCAAACGGAGGCGATCGAGTCTTGTGGGGAAAAGTGCGCAAACCTCTGCAGAGTGTACAATCTAATCATGGTTAGCCGTGTCCCCGGTTATGGACATCTTGAGTATCTAGTTCTTGGATTATCATGTGAATCTCATCATCATGTTACTTAATTTAATTTGGTTGGGTTAATCACGTTCTTAATTGGGATTGAGTTGGAGGTACCTTCTCAATGTTTAACAACCACCATGATAGTTAAATAAAATTTATTCCTTTGTTGTAGGGAAAAATTGGCTTTTCGCAAAACTGTAACCATAGAGCTTTCCACCAGCCAAATATGCATGTAGTGATAGCATTATTCTGTTCATTACTCTCTATGTGTTACTTTGCGAGCATATTCCATGTGCTGACCCGTTTTCGGGCTGCAACGTTCATGTTGCAGACTTTTCAGACGACGAGTAAGGTGCCATAGGTCGTGGTCTTATACTCAGTGATGCCGTTGGAGTTGATGGACTCGCTTTATCTTCCAAGCCTTCCACTGTTATCGTTTTTAGATGGCCTTGAGCCATATTTATTGTATTAAGTTCTCTCTTGAGACTATTCGATGTAATAAGTGTGTGATTGCTACTCTGTTATAAATCCTTCAAGTACTGTGCGTGTCAGCATTACCGATCCAGGGATGACACTGATGCACAGAGACTAGACTGTTTGAGGTCTGGTCGCTACAAAGATGGTATCAGAGCACACGCTGACTGTAGGACACGACCACTAAGCTAAAGCCCTAGATCACTACTCTCTTCTCATTTCTGACTCCTCGCCTTTCTTCCACTCTTTTAGGATGGCGGATGCAAGGAACAAGTTCGCGCAACCGGATGAGGATACACCTTTTGGACGACACTTGAAGGAAGTTACTAAGTACCTGAACATCGGAATACCAAGCTTCACCGGGACCTACAACGCCACACTACCAGAAGAGGAGCGCTGGATGATTCAAGTTCAAGTTCCAGGAAGGACGTTCGTGCCAGTCACTGAGCCCATAGAGTTTTCCTTTGATGCACCAACCTGGAGTCTAGGAAAGAGCATGGCAGCCCACATCACCATGGGACGCATTGGAGAAGTGTACCACAATGATCTCAAGGATACTATCTACCAGATTTGTGGGCGCCGAGACGAGCAATGGGAGATGATCAGCACCAGGAAGGATAGATCTATTGCAGCTTTCATTCAGGAGTTAAACCAGCACATTCGTCGCCAGGACAACCAGATGTGCGCAGACATGATAGATCTGAAGAAGGCAAAGACTAGGATCATGGAACTGGAAGAAGAACTCAAGGCTACACGCGAGGATTATATGGAGGAAATCGTCGCACTAGGGGAGAAGAATGGCGACCTGACATAGAAGCTAGGAGTTTTCATGGGAGACCCAGCACCAGGAGGAGAAGATGACGATTCTACTTGCCCGGAGAACTACATCATCATCGACGACACCGACTCGAACCCCAGTGATGATGATTGGGAGGATGAAGCCGGAGCAGATATCATGGAGTCTTCGACCGATCAATTTTTCTAGTAGACCAACAAATTAGTAGTAGTATTCCACCATGTATATAGTATAGTCCAAGCACTTTGTAACGATAGTTAGATCGATTGTATGCCTTGTTTGAATTGATTGGAGTGATATGATTGTGTTTGTCTCATGTGCATATGGGTAGTGTTTTCCCTCTAGATCTCATTCTATCCTATTTTCTCATCTTTTCTAAACCCATCAGATGCCTCCGAGACGCGACACCGGATTTGTTTTCCCACCGGAGATCACTCAGTTGATTCAGCAGCAGAATGCCCTGATGCAAGCGCTAGTTCAGAACCAAGGCAACAACAACAACAACAACCCACCACCACCACCTGTTGATCACTTAGCCCGTTTTCTTAGGCTGAATCCGCCGGTGTTCTCCAGTAGCACCGAGCCGATTGTTGCAGATGATTGGCTCCGCAAGGTTGGAAGGGAGCTGACCACTGCAGGATGCACAGATGCGGAGAGAGTGCGTTTTGCCGCACATCAGCTTGATGGACCCGCAGCATCATGGTGGGAGAATTACACAGCCACTCACCCCATTGACACTGTCACATGGGACCAGTTTCAGCAAGCTTTCCATACTGCCCATGTTTCAGCAGGAGCTATGGCCATGAAGAAACATGAGTTTCGCAACTTATGCCAAGGAAGATGTACCGTTGGCCAGTACGTGGAGGATTTCACTAAGTTAGCACGTTATGCCCCAGATGACGTTGCTACGGATGCAGCTAAGCAGGAGAAGTTTCTGGAAGGACTGCATGATGAGCTGAGCATGTAGTTGATGGTGGCAACTTTTAACAACTACCAGGAGTTGGTAGATAGAGCTCTCATGATTGAAGGGAAGTAGCAGCAGATTGAGAGCCGTAAGAGGAAGTATGGACAAGGAAAGTACAGTACAGGAGCTCATCAGAAGCCTCGATTTACCCCGAACTCGGGAGGACACCTTCAGCATAACCATGGAGGTCACAATCACAATGGAGGGATCTCGCACAATCATAATGGCCCCAAGAATGGCAATGGGAACGGAGGAAGCAACAGACAGAACCGTACCAACCCATCAACCCCAGCCAAGAGGGATCTAAGCCATGTTACTTGTTTCAAGTGTCAGAAGACTGGACATTATGCCAATGAATGTCCTGAAGCTACAGAATGGGAATGGTAATGGAAGCTCGAGGAAGAAGCCGAACCCTTTCAACGGGGGACAGGTGAACCACGTTAATGTGGAGGAGGTTGAAGTACAGCCTGATGCAGTAATAGGTAAGTTTTTGGTTAAGTCATTTACTGCAATCGTTCTTTTTGATACTGGTGCATCGCATTCATACATATCAAGGGGATTTGTGGATAAGTTTAAGTTGCCCACCAAAGTTCTTAGAACACCTATGTTAGTAACCTCGCCAGGAGCAGAGTATATGGCAAGCCAAGGATGTTTTCAGATGCCATTGGCCATAGGTAGGCATGTTTTCCCCTCAGACCTAATAGTTTTGGAGTCGCAAGGTTTGGATGTGATTTTGGGAATGGATTGGCTATCGATGTATGGAGGAAACATCGATTGCGCCAGTAAGACGATCTTGCTTACTACCCCAGAAGGAAGAAGGATTAAGTATGTATCCCGGCATGTGCCGAAGAGGACTCAAGTGAATTCCTTATCAGGAGTTGTACAGGAGGAAGTGCCAGTGGTGAAGGATTTCCCTGACGTATTTCCAGAGGAGTTGCCAGGCATGCCACCGGATAGAGACATTGAGTTTTTGATTGAGCTTTTGCCAGGCACAGGGCCAATATCTAAGAGACCGTACAGGATGCCCGCTAAGGATTTGGAAGAAATTAAGAAGCAGATTAAGGAGTTACTGGATAAAGGATATATTCGCCCAAGTTCGTCACCTTGGGGATCACCAGTACTTCTAGTGGAGAAGAAAGATGGATCGTTGAGGATGGTTGTTGATTATCGTGGATTGAATGAAGTAACAATCAAGAACAAGTACCCACTGCCGATGATCAATGATCTGTTTGACCGACTACAAGGAGCTAAAGTATTTTCCAAGATTGATTTGCGATCAGGATACCACCAGTTGAAGATTCGAGAGCAGGATATACCCAAGACAGCTTTTACCACAAGGTATGGGCTGTATGAGTACACTGTTATGTCATTTGGCCTGACTAACGCACCTGCCTATTTCATGAACATGATGAACAAAGTGTTTATGGAGTTTTTGGATAAGTTCGTCGTAGTGTTCATTCATGATATTCTGGTCTATTCAAAGAATGAAGAAGAGCATAAGGAGCATTTGCGTTTGGTACTTGGAAAGCTCAGAGAACATCAGTTATATGCCAAGTTCAGCAAGTGCGAGTTTTGGTTAAAGGAAGTTGGATTCCTTGGACATGTTATATCCGGAGAAGGAATAGCAGTAGATCTCATAAAGGTTAACACTGTGACAAACTGGGAGTCACCCACGACAGTTGGAGAGATCCGGAGTTTCCTTGGACTCGCAGGATACTACCGGAGATTCATTGAGAATTTCTCGAAGATTGTGAAGCCTATGACGGAGTTTTTGAAGAAAGACACCAAGTTCAATTGGACGGAGGAATGTGAGGCTAGTTTTCAGGAGTTGAAGAAACGTTTAGTTATAGCACCAGTGTTGATTCTGCCAGATCAACGCAAGGATTATGAAGTATATTGCGACGCTTCTCGTCGAGGACTTGGAGCAGTGCTTATGCAGGAGGGAAGAGTTGTTTCATATGCCTCACGACAGCTCAAACCCCATGAGTTGAATTATGCTACACATGATTTGGAGTTAGCAGCCGTAGTGCATGCGTTGAAGACATGGAGACATTTTCTCATCGGAAACCATTGTGAGGTGTACACGGATCACAAGAGTTTGAAGTACATTTTCACGCAGAAGGAGTTGAATCTCAGGCAAAGGAGATGGTTGGAGCTAATTAAGGATTATAATATGAGATTGCATTATCACCCAGGGAAGGCTAACGTAGTAGCTGATGCATTGAGCCGCAAGAGCCATGTTAACACACTCATGAACGGAGAGTTACCCAAGGAGTTAGCAGAGGATCTTCGCGAACTATGTTTGGAAATAGTTCCAAGAGGCTTTGTAGCAGCATTGGAGATTCAGTCTACTTTGATGGATAAGATCAGAGAAGCTCAGAAGACAAACAAGGAGATTGCTGAGATAAAGGAAAGGATGAGTAAAGGAAAAGCCAAGGGATTTCGTGAGGATGAGCACGATACCTTATGGTTTGAGGACCGCGTTTATGTGCCCAATGATCCGGAGATCAGGAAGTTGATTCTGCAATAGGCCCATGATTCACCATATTCGATTCACCCAGGAAATACCAAGATGTATGTGGACTTGAAGGACAGTTTCTGATGGACCGGAATGAAGAAGGATATTGCAGAGTATGTAGTAGTTTGTGATGTATGTTAGAGAGTGAAGGCAGAGCATCAGAAGCCAGCAGGATTGCTACAACCATTGCCGATACCCGAATGGAAGTGGGATAAGCTAGGCATGGATTTTATCACGGGATTTCCCAGGACTCGTTCAGGCTATGACTCGATATGGGTTGTAGTCGATCGTTTGACGAAGGTAGCTCATTTCATCCCAGTAAAGACCACTTATACCAGTGCTAAGTTGGCAAAGATATACATGACCAGGATCATATGTCTGCATGGAGTTCCGAGGACCATTGTATCAGATAGAGGAACCCAGTTTACTTCAAAGTTTTGGAATCAGTTGCACGAAACTTTGGGTACCAGGCTAGAGTTCAGTACAGCCTTTCATCCACAGACAGACGGACAGACCGAGAGAGTCAATCAGATTTTGGAGGACATGCTGAGAGCTTGTGCGCTAGATTATGGATCTAGTTGGGACGACAATTTGCCATATGTAGAGTTCTCTTACAACAACAGTTATCAATCCAGTTTGAAGATGGCCCCTTTCGAAGCTCTGTACGGAAGGAGGTGCAGGACACCGTTGTTGTGGGACGAAGTTGGAGACCGCCAGTTGTTTGGACCAGATTTGATTAAAGAGTCTGAACAGAAGGTGAAGTTGATTCGCGATAGGCTCAAGGTAGCCCAGTCCAGGCAGAAGAGCTATGCAGATTCTAAACGCAAGGAGACAGTTTATGAAGTCGGAGACAGAGTTTATCTTCGAGTATCACCACTTCGAGGAGTGAAGCGCTTTGGAGTTAAGGGAAAGTTAGCGCCACGTTTTGTAGGACCATACAAAGTTTTGGAGCGTATGGGAGAAGTTGCTTACAAGTTGGAATTGCCCGAAGGATTGTCGGGAGTTCACGATGTGTTCCATGTTTTTCAGCTGAAGAAGTGCCACGCAGAGATGGCTGAGATACCACTGAGAAATACAGTGCCACTGGAAGCGATTCAGTTGGATAGTGATTTGACCTATGAGGAGAAACCAGTTAAGATTCTGGAGTATGCCAGCAGAGTCACCCACAGCAAGGTTATCAAGTTTTGCAAAGTTCAGTGGAGTCACCATACCGAGGATGAAGCCACCTGGGAGCGAGAGGAAGATCTACAGAAGGACCACTCTCACCTATTTTCTAGCCAACCCGAATCTCGAGGGCGAGATTCATCTTAAGGGGGTAAGGTTTGTAACATCCCAAATTTTCAATTTGGAATGTTATACATTAGATCATCATGCATAACATATTTTATTGCATTTTGTTTTGCAATCCTAGAAATTCTACGCAACTCAAGGACCCACGGAGAGAGTTGGGGATTTCGTTATTTTCATATTTGGGTTTTCTCAAATTTTGAAAATAGGATCATTTGTTTTAATTATTTTTCTCTTCGAAAAATGTTCCATATTTAAAATATATGAGAGGGGATAATATGACTTCTCCAAAAAATAATGAAATATCGGAGGAAAATATTAAAAACAAATATTTGATTTTATTTGGATTTTATTTGATTTTATTTGAATTAGAAAAATACGCGTTTTCCAAAATTGTTTTAGGCCCAAATAAATGTTCATCTTGTCCGACTTATTTTTAGAGGACGGGGAAAATTTATTTCGGGATTTTTGGAGTCCGTTTAGTATTTCTTTTCTTTCATTTTCTACACATCCGAATTATTTAAAAAAAACTCAACCGACCTACCGGGCCGTGTCCGGCTAGGACTCTTGGCCCGGCCGGCCCTTATAAGCCAGGAGGCCACCCCGCAGCCCAACCCGAGCCACCCTGCCGCCCAAACCGTAGCGCCGCCCCGCCGCCGCCGCCGCCCGGAGCCCCCGCCGCCGACCCCGCCGCCCCACCGGAGCCCCGCCCGACGCCGGAGCCGCCCCACCGCCGCCGTCCCGCCGCCCGAGGTTGACCGCCGCCGCCGCCGGTTTCCGAGAGAAAACCGCCCGGTTTTTCGTTCGTTTTTTTAAACACTAGATTTTTTTATATAGATCGGTTTAGTTTTTTCGGTTTATTTATTTTGCAGACGTTCGTCCGTATGTTCGTTTTAACGAACGGTTTTCGTCGTTTAACCGCAGACAGCGAACGTTCGTTCGTTAGCCTGTTCGTCAGTTTTTCTTTTTCTCGGAATTTCCGCGATTATTTTCGATCGTGATTTCCGATCTGTTTTTCGTTTTAGTATAACTTTTCGCTCGTTTATCAGAATCAGGCGATTCAAGCGCCTAGAGCTTCATCTCGAAACCCTCTTTCTGTCTAACCAACTTAAACAAGTTTTTGCTACTGTAAAATTTGACTTAGGTCTAGATTAGTAAACGAAGCTTGTTTCTTTCGCCGTTTGAGTTTCGTTGCTTCATTCATTTTGATTCTTCTTGCAAACCGGAGTTCTTAAGTTGAACTTTCTGGTTAGATCTCTTATTTTGAGTTTTACCCGTGCACCCTTGCTTGATTGCTTATGTATGTATTGTTTGTTTGCGATAGAGTACCCGGAGTGCGAAGCGTGCTACTACGAGTCTCTAGGTTTCACGGATCATCAGCAAGGCAAGTAACACTTTGATCATACCTCTTTACCACCCAGTTTTATTGCATTAGATCAATCCTCAAACAATTGCATGATTAGGATCTGATTAATATGTGGGTTTTGGGAAGTAGATGAGGTAGTACCTATTGCCCTGTTTATTATCAAACCTTTGGGAGTTACTTCTACGTTTGCTTATATTGCTATGCTATGCTCGTAGACGTGGATTGGGTTCGAGTGAATTTCCATGACAGATGTGAGATTGTTAATTAATGGTTCAACTTAAGGTGGTTACTTTAATTTACATCTGGGTGGATTGAGGCACCTGGAGAACCCAGTGTTGCCTGTATTTTTGGATATCCCGGAGTACCCGTGTGATCATCCTATGGACCGCCACCCAGGCTCAAAGGGATCATGAGATTATTCATGCTAGAAACTTCCGTGTGCAGCCACAAGCTATTATGGGCTCTAGCATAGTTGAGTAGGTTACATGACCTCTTGAAGAGGTGGGCTAGCAGATGTAGGGGAAAGTAGGTGTAACTGTCCACCCGGAGTAAAGAGTATTGTTTCTGAAAGACTGTGTCTCGGTCATCCGTTTCTCAAACACCATGTAGTGCGAGAAATCAAACGGAGGCGATCGAGTCTTGTGGGGAAAAGTGCGCAAACCTCTACAGAGTGTACAATCTAATCATGGTTAGCCGTGTCCCCGGTTATGGACATCTTGAGTATCTAGTTCTTGGATTATCATGTGAATCGCATCATCATGTTACTTAATTTAATTTGATTGGGTTAATCACGTTCTTAATTGGGATTGAGTTGGAGGTACCTTCTCAATGTTTAACAACCCCATGATAGTTAAATAAAATTTATTCCTTTGTTGTAGGGAAAAATTGGCTTTTCGCAAAACTGTAACCATAGAGCTTTCCACCAGCCAAATATGCATGTAGTGATAGCATTACTCTGTTCATTACTCTCTATGTGTTACTTTGCCAGCATATTCCATGTGCTGACCCATTTTCGGGCTGCAACGTTCATGTTGCAGACTTTTCAGACGACGAGTAAGGTGTCATAGGTTGTGGTCTTATACTCAGTGATGCCGTTGGAGTTGATGGACTCGCTTTATCTTCCAAGCCTTCCGCTGTTATCATATTTAGATGGCCTTAAGCCATATTTATTGTATTAAGTTCTCTTTTGAGACTATTCGATGTAATAAGTGTGTGATTGCTACTCTGTTATAAATCCTTCAAGTACTGTGCGTGTCAGCATTACCGATCCAGGGATGACACTGATGCACAGAGACTAGACTGTTTGAGGTCCGGTCGCTACAACTTTGTTGTTGCAAGTTTTACGTGGCTATTACGGGCTTAGCAAGAACCGTTCTTACCTACGGATCAAAACCACAATGATTTTTTGTCAAGTTTGCCGTTTTAACCTTCAACAAGGACCGGGCATAGCCACACTCGATTCAACTAAAGTTGGAGAAACAGACACCCACTAGCCACCTGTGTGCGAAGCACGTCGGTAGAACCAGTCTCGTGTAAGCGTACGCGTAATGTCGGTCTGAGCCTCTTCATCCAACAATACCGCCGAATCAAAGTATGACATGCTGGTAAGCAGTATGACTATTATCGCCCACAACTCTTTGTGTTCTACTCGTGCATATAACATCTACGCATAGACCTGGCTCGGATGCGACTGTTGGGGAACGTAGTATTTCAAAAAATTTACCTACGCACACGCAAGATCCATCTAGGTGATGCATAGCAACGAGCGGGGAGAGTGTGTCCACGTACCCTCCTAGACCGAAAGCGGAAGCGTTTAGTAACGTGGTTGATGTAGTCGAACGTCTTCGCGATCCAACCGATCCAAGTACCGAACGCACGACACCTCCGCGATCTGCACACGTTCAGCTCGGTGATGTCCCTTGTACTCTTGATCCAGCTGATGCCGAGGGAGAGTTCCGTCAGCACGACGGCGTGGTGACGGTGTTGATGAAGTTACCGACACAGGGCTTCGCCTAAGCACTACAACGATATGACCAAGGTGGAAATCTGTGGAGGGGGGCACCGCACACGGCTAAGACAACTGTCAACTTGTGTGTCTATGGGGTGCCCCGTCCCCCATATATAAAGGAGTGGAGGAGGGGAGGGCTGGCCCTCATAGGGCGCGCCCAAGGGGGGAGTCCTACTCCCAGTAGGATTAGGTTTCCCCCCTTTCCTTGTTGGGGTAGGAGAAGAAGGAAGAGGAAGAGAGAGGGAAGGAAAGGGGGGGCCGGCCCCCCACCCAATTCGGATTGGGCTTGGGAGGGGGGAGCCCTCCACCTGGCTGCCTCCTCCTCTCTCCCACTAAGGCCCATTGACTCCCCGGGGGGTTCCGGTAACCCCCCGGTACTCCGGTAAATGCCCGAACTCATCTGGAACCCTTCCGGTGTCCAAACATAGCCTTCAAATATATCGATCTTTATGTCTCGACCATTTCGAGACTCCTCGTCATGTCCGTGATCACATCCGGGAGTCCGAACTACCTTCGGTACATCAAAATACATAAACTCATAATATCGATCGTCATCGAACGTTAAGCGTGCGGACCCTACGGGTTCAAGAACTATGTAGACATGACCGAGACTCACTTTCGGTCAATAACCAATAGTGGAACATGGATGCTCATATTGGTTCCTACATATTCTACGAAGATCTTTATCGGTCAAACCGCATAACAACATACGTTGTTCCCTTTGTCATCGGTATGTTACTTGCCCGAGATTCGATCATGGGTATCATCATACCTAGTTAAATCTCGTTACCATCGAGTCTCTTTACTCGTTCCGTAATGCATCCTCCGGTGGCTAACTCATTAGTCACATTGCTTGCAAGGCTTATAGTGATGTGCATTACCGAGAGGGTCCAGAGATACCTCTCCGATAATTGGAGTGACAAATTCTAATCTCGATCTATGCCAACTCAACAAACACCATCGGAGACACCTGTAGAGCATCTTTATAGTCACCCAGTTATGTTGTGACATTTGATAGCACACTAAGTGTTCCTCCGGTATTCGGGAGTTGCATAATCTCATAGTCATAGGAACATGAATAAGTTATGAAGAAAGCAATAGCAATAAACTAAACGATCATAGTGCTAAGCTAACGGATGGGTCAAGTCAATCACATCATTCTCTAATGATGTGATCCCGTTCATCAAATGACAACTCATATCAATGGCTAGGAAACATAACCATCTTTGATTAACGAGCTAGTCAAGTAGAGGCATACTAGTGACATTCTGTTTGTCTATGTATTCACATATGTACTAAGTTTCCGGTTAATACAATTCTAGCATGAATAATAAACATTTATCATGATATAAGGAAATATAAATAACAACTTTATTATTGCCTCTAGGGCATATTTCCTTCAATTATGGCTTTTCCATGGCCATTCCGAGATATATTGCCATGCAACTTCCACGGCTTCCGTTTGATGACTTGAGCATTTATTGTCATATTGCTTTTCATGATCATATAGCTGACATAGTATTTGTGGCTCAGCCACCGTTCATCATTTTTCATACATGTTACGCTAGATCATTGCACATCCTGGTACATTGCCAGAGGCATTCATATAGAGTCGTATTTTGTCATAGGTATCGAGTTGTAATTTTTATTTCTTTTGAGTTATAAGTAAATAGAAGTGTGATGATCATCATTATTGATTTTTAGAGCAGTGCCCCAGTGAGGAAAGGGTGATGGAGACAATGATTCCAGCAAAGTCGGGATGAGACTCCGGACAATGAGAGAAAAAAAAACAAAGAAAAAAAGAAAAGAAAAGAAAAGAAAAGAAAAGAAAAGAAAGAAAAAGAAAGAAAGAAAGAAAAAAGGAAAAAGGAAAAAAATAAACAAAGAGAGAAGGGGCATTGTTAGTATCCTTTACCACACTTGTGCTTCAAAGTAGCACCATGTTTTTCATATGAAGAGTCTCCTATGTTGTCACTTCCATATACTAGTGGGAATTTTTCATTATAGGATTAGATGCACACCCACTTAGTTCAGATTGAGCTTTCATACACTTATAGCTCTTAGTGCATTCATTGCATGGCAATCTGAAACGATCGAGAAGAGGTGTCTAGAGGGGGTGAATAGACTCTAATCAAGAAAAGTTGCAGTTTTTAATTCTTTAGGGTGATGTGGAGTTTTAGCACAAGTTTAAGCATTCACAATACATATCAAGCAAGCATGCCAAGAGTATATGAGCAGCGGAAAGTAAAGCATGCAAGTTGCAAGAATGTAAAGAGAAGGGATTGGAGTGTGCAAACGCAATTTGGAGACACGGAGATTTTTTATCCGTGGTTCCGATAGGTGGTGCTATCATACATCCACGTTGACGGAGGCTTCAACCCACGAAGGGTAATGGTTGCGCGAGTCCACGGAGGGCTCCACCCACGAAGGGTCCACGAAGAAGCAACCTTGTCTATCCCACCATGGCCGTCGCCCACGAAGGACTTGCCTCACTAGGGTAGATCTTCACGAAGTAGGCGATCTCCTTGCCCTTACAAACTCCTTGGTTCAACTCCACAATCTTGACGGAGGCTCCCAAGTGACACCTAGCCAATCTAGGAGACACCACTCTCCAAGAAGTAACAAATGGTGTGTTGATGATGAACTCCTTGCTCTTGTGCTTCAAATGATAGTCTCCCCAACACTCAACTCTCTCTCATAGGATTGGATTTGGTGGAAAGAAGATTTGAGTGGAAAGCAACTTGGGGAAGGCTAGAGATCAAGATTTATGTGGTTGGAATGGAATATCTTGACCTCAACACAAGTGTAGGTGGTTCTCTCTCAGAAAATATGTGTTGGAAGTGTAGGCATGTTCTGATAGCTCTCTCCACGAATGAAGAGTGGGTGGAGGGGTATATATATAGCCTCCACACAGAATCTAACCGTTACACACAAATCACCAAACTCGGTGGGACCGATTTAAAGAACTCGGTCAGACCGATTTGGTTCATAATGTGACCATTAGGCATTTCGGTGGGACCAACTGGATCAACTCGGTGGGACCGATGTGCTAGGGTTAGGGTAAATCCTCATCTCGGTTTGACCAATTACTCAAACTCGGTGGGACCGATTTGGGTAATAAGCGAAATAGAGAGTTGGCCAAGCAAACTCGGTGGGGCCGATTGCATATCTCGGTGGGACCGAAATTATTGCAATAGGCAACAGAGAGTTTGCAAGCCCATCTCGGTGAGACCGAGATCCCATCGGTGAGACCAAATTGATTAGGGTTTCTGGCAGTGGCTATGTCAAGTGAACTCGGTGGCTCCGGATAGAAAGAATCGGTGGGTCCGAGTTTGACTTTTGGTTTGGGACATATGTGGATACGAGAAAGTGGTTGAGGGCTTGGAGCATATCACTAAGCACTTTGAGCAAGCAAGCCATTAAGCAACACCTCATCCCCTCTTAATAGTATTGGCTTTCCTATGGACTCAATGTGATCTTGGACCACTAAAATAGAAAATGTAGAGTCCTGGGCTTTGAGCTTGAGCCAATCCTTTGTCCTTAGCATTTTGAAGGGGTTCCACATCCTCTAGTCCATGCCACTCCATTGTTGAACTTATCTGAAACATACTAGGTAGAAGCATTAGTCCAACAAGAGATATGTTGACATTAATTACCAAAATCACCCAGGGAGCACTTGTGCTTTCAATCTCCCCCTTTTTGGTAATTGATGACAACATACATCAAAGCTTTAGATAAAGATATAGAGAACAACAAGTAAAGCTTTGGAAAGACATGTAACATGCATAGGCTCCCCCTATATGTATGCAATTACATAAATATGGAACATAGGAGCATGTGAGTGCATAAGCATGACAGAGTAAGCCATGTGTTACATGTATCTTGGCTATATGCATCAGAGCAAATGATGTAAATATAGGAAATGTACCTTCATGCTCATGAGTCCTTCTTGCAAACAGTATGTACAACAGCAAGAGATCCTCATACACATGACTGTGATGCATATACTTACCTTGTGATCTTGAGTTGGCTTAGGAAAGAATGAACCTGAGTAAACAAGGTTAGATAACACAGATACACCTACTAGCCAGAGCAAACAAAAGAAACCACAAGAGTACCAAGACTGGGATAACATGTAGAGAGTGAGTACTGAGTACTCTATTGGATATAGACATGTCCCCAAAGGTAAAGATGTGCAATGAATTCAAGTATTTCCTTCCCTTAGTTGTCTTGCTTCCCCTGGATCTTGCATGGGATATTGGGAGAATATAAGGAACAGAAAATCGGAGCAAAGAAAAGAAACAGAGCTAATGCAAACAATCAAATATGAACATGTCTTTCCCCTCTCAAGGACATGTGACTTCTCTCCTCTTGAACACCAAGCATCTGGGGTTTCTTACACTCTCCCCCTGAGTATTCTCTCCCCCTTTTGATGTGATCTCTCTTTAAGCTTTGATGTGATCTCTCTCTCCCCCTTTGACATCAATTTCCAAGAAGGGCTCTTCTGGATTTTTATTACAAATGGGTTTGGTCCTTGAGTCATAGAGCAAAGTAGCAAGTCGAATGTGATGCTCGTAGAGGACAAGAATCATTGAGTGGAGCTGGAGCTTAAAAAATGCAGGAACAAGTGGCAAGCTGTCTGTTCTGCAGCGAAATCGGTAGCACCGAGTTGTGTGCTTCAGTGGCACCGAAAGAATTCGGTTGGGCCGAAGAAAACAAACCGGTGTGACCGAGTTCATCACAGTGAAAACACTTGTCACCTCAGCTCTCTAGGCAATTAAGATCTCACAAGGATTTGCAAGGAATTAGCTAAAAGATTTGCAATGAATTCGATGCAGAGAATGTAGAACACAAAAGAATCAAAAAGGAAAGAATCTAGATGAAGTTTTTTTTTATGAAAAGGGGAAATAAATGTGCACGAGGCAAATGCAAGACCATGGAGAAACACAAGAGAACTTCATCTAGAATTGGGTGGCGACAAAGTCACCTATGTTAGAGTATATTGACTTAGGAGTCAAGTGAGGGCACTTGATCATAGGTCATACTCATCGTTTAAGCTCAAAATGGGGTTACCATTTTTCGTTTAAGCATCTTGATGTATTCACATCTTGTTGAGTTGCTTTGCCCCATGACTTGGAGTAAAGCTTCTCTAAGATGGAATAACATACCTTGGGTGGTGGTGTTGATCTTGATCATGTAGTTGAACTTGTGTGGGTTGCTCAAGGTTGATGTAGCTTATCAAGAGTTTGGAGCACCACTTGGAATTTGAGTCCATCTACCTACATGGGTTAGTCCTGCAAGGAAGAGCACTTGTGTATCCAAAATGACAGTCATAGAATTTAATATGGAATTTGTCAAAGGATATGTTTGAAGGGTTTCGAGCTTCCTTGTCTTCAACCACCATTGTGTAGAGTCTTGGTGATGTAGAAATTGCTCAAGATATGAGTGAGTTGCAATTTCATGGATTTAGATTCATCCAAGTACCTACAAGGGTTAGATAGCATGCAAGGGTGCAAGTATATCCAAGGCATATAGATAGCATCATGAGGGAAATATCAAGGATTAGTCAAAGGCTCATGCCTTGCATGTATCCAAATGGAGTTCCTACTCCAAGTTTGAAGCATCAATGATGTTCAATTCTCCTCTCAAGCGGCAAAAGACTTTCTCATCAAGCGGTTTGGTGAATATATCCGCCAATTGCTTATCGGTACGAACATGCTTAAGATCAATGTCCCCTTTGGCAACGTGATCTCGAATGAAATGATGACGAACTTCAATATGCTTAGTTCAAGAATGTTGCACGGGATTGTGAGAAATTTTGATAGCACTTTCATTGTCACAAAGCAATGGAACATGTTTCACATATATCCCATAATCTTTAAGAGTTTGGGTCATCCAAAGTAATTGAGCACAACATGAACCAGCGGCAATGTATTCCGCTTCGGCGGTGGATAAGGATACCGAGTTTTGTTTCTTGGAGGACCAAGGCACAAGAGACCTACCAAGAAATTGACAAGTACCCAAAGTGGACTTTCTATCAAGCTTGTCTCCGGCATAGTCTGAATCGGAGTAACCAACAAGATCGAAAGAAGACCTCTTAGGATACCAAATGCCAAAATTTGGTGTGTGTATTAAGTATCTCACTATCCTTTTCACAGCCTTAAGATGACACTCTTTAGGGGCCGCTTGATATCGTGCGCACATGCACACACTTAGCATAATATCAGGACGAGAGGCACATAGATATAACAATGAACCAATCATAGAACGGTAAACTTTTTGATTAACCGGTTCACCATCCTTAGTCAAGTCAAGATGTCCACTAGTAGGCATGGGTGTAGACATACCTTTGCATTCTTACATATTGAACTTCTTGAATAAGTCCTTGGTGTACTTTGTTTGAGAAACAAAGGTACCTTCCTTAGTTTGCTTGATTTGCAAACCAAGAAAGAATTTGAGTTCACTCATCATAGACATCTCAAACTTCTCTGACATTAGCTTTCCAAACTTCTCACTAAAATGAGGGTTAGTCGAACCAAATATAATATCATCAACATAAATTTCGCATACAAATAGTTCTACATTAACCCTTTTAGTAAAAAGAGTAGAATCAATTTTTCCAATTTCAAAGCCTTTTTCAATAAGGAACTTGGTCAAGCATTTATACCATGCTCTAGGAGCTTGTTTAAGACCATAAAGGGCTTTGTGAAGTTTGTAAACATGATTAGGTTTCTATTGACAAAGCCGGGAGGTTGCTTAACATAAACTTCCTCCTCAATTTCACCATTTAGAAAAACACTTTTAATGTCCATTTGGTACAAGGTGATATCATGGTGATTAGCATAAGCAAGTAAGATGCGAATGGACTCAAGCCTAGCAACGGGAGCATATGTCTCACCATAGTCCATACCTTCGACTTGAGTGTAGCCTTGGGCGACTGGGCGTGCTTTGTTGCGGACGACTTACCATCTTCAGCTTGCTTGTTGCGAAACACCCATTTGGTACCAATGATGTTGTGGTTGTTGTCGGGCTTCTCGACCAATGTCCACACTTGGTTTCTCTCAAAGTTGTGTAGCTCTTCATGCATAGCATTTATCCAACCTGGATCTTCCAATGCTTCTTCAACTTTCATAGGTTCAATGCTAGAGATGAATGAATAATGCTCCCAAAATTAGCCAAACGAGTTTTAGAGCGAGTGATTCTCCCGGTTTGGATATCATTGTAGATTTGCTCGACGGGATGGTCTTTGGCGATTCTTGCTCGAACTCGTGGGAGCTTTGGCTTGGCTCGGGGTGGAACATCTTCTTCATCTTGTTCTTCTTCTTGGTCTTCTTCATTGTTGACGTTGTCATTCTCTTGTCATGGTGGAGAAGGAGGTTGTTGATGTTCATCTTGGTGTACATCCTCGTTTTCTTCGTCTTGGTGTGTCCCACTTGTGGATGCTTCCATATCAATTCTTGGTTCACCTTGTCGTGAGGTAGAAGCTTCCACTTGGACGGACGAGGTAGTCTCCTTCACCTCCGTTGGACGAATCTTGCCAATAGACAAGTCTTGGATTGCTTCCGAAGGGTCTTTGTCTCCTACATCAATTGGCAATTGCTCTACTTGCGAGCCATTAGATTCATCAAACTTCACATCTACCGTCTCTTCAACCTTTTGGGTGAAATTGTTGTAGACACGGTAAGTGTGAGAGTTTGAGCCATAACCAAGTAGGAAACCTTCATGAGATTTAGGAACAAATTTAGAACGACGATGCTTATCAAGAATGTAGCACTTTGAGCCGAATACTCGAAAGTATCCAACTTGGGGTTTGTTACCTGTGAGAAGCTCGTATGCCGTCTTGCTGAGTAGCTTGTGAAGATACAAGCGATTTGTTGCATGACAAGCTGTCTCAACCGCTTCCGCCCAAAAGTGTTTTGGAGTCCTGTACTCATCAAGCATCGTTCTTGCCATCTCAATAAGAGTCCGGTTCTTTCTCTCAACAACTCCATTTTGTTGAGGCATGTACGTAGCCGAGAACTCGTGTGTGAAATCCCTTCTTCGTCAAGAAAGGTATCCACATTTGCATTCTTGAACTCCGTTCCGTTGTCGCTTCGAACCTTCTTGATCTTCACGTAAAATTGATTTTGGGCCTTTCTAGCGAAGTTTTTGAAGATCTTTTGGACCTGCGATTTATCATCAAGAAAGAACACCCACGTAAATCTTGAATAATCATCAACTATGACTAGACCAAATGAGTTACCACCGAGACTCTTGTAAGCATTGGGACCAAAAAGATCCATGTGTAGTAGCTCGAGTGGTCTTCTCGTGGTCATGATATTCTTCACGCGATGACTCCCTCCGACTTGTTTTCATGCTTGACAAGCACTACAAAGTCTATCCTTGTCAAATATAACATCTTTTACTCCAAGGATATGATCACCTTTAATAAGTTTATCAATATTTTGCATGCCCACATGACCTAGCCTTCTATGCCACAACCAGCCTTTAGAAGATTTAGCAATTAAGCAAGTTCTAGGTTGAGCCTTTTTAGTGAAATCAACAATGTAAAGATCACCTCTACGTATACCAGTAAAGACCATTTTATGATTGTCTCTTCGAAACACTTGGCAATCTACCTCAGTAAATAGGACATTGAAACCGAAATCACCAAGTCTAGATACTGAAAGTAAATTGTACCCAAGAGATTCAACGAGCATGACATTTTGTATGGAGCTATCATGTGAGATGGCCACCTTACCGAGGCCAACCACCTTACCCTTTGAGTTATCACCAAAGGTGACATACTTTCGAGGGCCGTCGTTTTCAGCAAGCTCACAGAACATATCTTTGTCTCCGGTCATATGATCAATACATCCACTATCAAGGACCCATTCGTTTCCTCCAGCCATGTAGCCGTGAAGATTTGCCATAAGACCAAAGTGTCTCATTGCATTATCAAGATCATAGTCACTATCATCATCCTCATCATAGTATCCATGTTCAATATCATCTTGTGATTCATCAACCCCTAGAGAGGGTAATTCATTAGATAAATGATCATTACTATGGTTATCTTTATGAATTCTAATAGCTTCGGAAATGATGTTGCTAATGATTCCAACATCTCCTTTGGCACACATGAGATTTGTGAGCTCAAATAGACAATCACCAAAGCTAGGATCACTAGAATTCATCTTACTCAAGGCAATAGACTTATGGAAAATTTCGTCTAAATTTTTCAAGGAATAATTTGGAAATCGTTCCTCAAGAAATCTCCATATAGTATAGGCACAATCAGGAGTAGGTAAATTAGCAATCAAATTTTTGGGCAATCCTCTAATGATAAGATTGATAGTTCTAAGTTTGCGAATCATGTCAAGATCCTCTTTGGGTGTAGGATGCAAAGGATCAATATGAGGTGCACAAGGGCTAGTAATGTACTTGTTCAAATGATATTCATTGAAAATCTCAAGCATTTCATTTTTCCACTCATAGAAAAACTCTCCATCAAGAATAGGCAGTCTAAGACTCCCCAAAGTAGACACATCCATGTTCCTCCAAAGGTGTTTAAACCAAGGCAATGGAGACCGAAGCTCTGATACCAATTGAAAGGATCGAGAAGAGGTGTCTAGAGGGGGTGAATAGACTCTAATCAAGAAAAGTTGCAGTTTTTAATTCTTTAGGTTGTTGTGGAGTTTTAGCATAAGTTTAAGCATTCACAATACATATCAAGCAAGCATGCCAAGAGTATATGAGCAGCGGAAAGTAAAGCATGCAAGTTGCAAGAATGTAAAGAGAAGGGATTGGAGTGTGCAAACGCAATTTGGAGACACGGAGATTTTTTATCCATGGTTCCGATAGGTGGTGCTATCGTACATCCACGTTGATGGAGACTTCAACCCACGAAGGGTAAGTCCACGGAGGGCTCCACCCATGAAGGGTCCATGAAGAAGCAACCTTGTCTATCCCACCATGGCCGTCGCCCACGAAAGACTTGCCTCACTAGGGTAGATCTTCACGAAGTAGGCGATCTCCTTGCCCTTACAAACTCCTTGGTTCAACTCCACAATCTTGACGGAGGCTCCCAAGTGACACCTAGCCAATCTAGGAGACACCACTCTCCAAGAAGTAACAAATGGTGTGTTGATGATGAACTCCTTGCTCTTGTGCTTCAAATGATAGTCTCCCCAACACTCAACTCTCTCTCATAGGATTGGATTTGGTGGAAAGAAGATTTGAGTGGAAAGCAACTTGGGGAAGGCTAGAGATCAAGATTTATGTGGTTGGAATGGAATATCTTGACCTCAACACAAGTGTAGGTGGTTCTCTCTCAGAAAATATGTGTTGGAAGTGTAGGCATGTTCTGATGGCTCTCTCCACGAATGAAGAGTGGGTGGAGGGGTATATATAGCCTCCACACAAAATCTAACCATTACACACAAATCACCAAACTTGGTGGGACCGATTCAAAGAACTCGGTCAGACCGATTTGGTTCATAATGTGACCGTTAGGCATTTCGGTGGGAGTGACTGGATCAACTCGGTGGGACCGATGTGCTAGGGTTAGGGTAAATCCTCATCTCGGTTTGACCGATTACTCAAACTCGGTGGGACCGATTTGGGTAATGAGCGAAACAGAGAGTTGGCCAAACAAACTCGGTGTGACCGATTGCATATCTCGGTGGGACCGAAATTATTACAATGGGCAACAGAGAGTTTGTAAGCCCATCTCAGTGAGACCGAGATCCCATCGGTGAGACCGAATTGATTAGGGTTTCTGGCAGTGGCTATGTCAAGTGAACTCGGTGGCTCCGGATAGAAAGAATCGGTGGGTCCGAGTTTGACTTTTGGTTTGGTACATATGTGGATATGAGAAAGTGGTTGAGGGCTTGGATCATATCACTAAGCACTTTGAGCAAGCAAGCCATTAAGCAACACCTCATCCCTTCTTAATAGTATTGGCTTTTCCTATGGACTCAATGTGATCTTGGACCACTAAACTGAAAATGTAGAGTCTTGTGCTTTGAGCTTGAGCCAATCTTTTGTCCTTAGCATTTTGAAGGGGTTCCACGTCCTCTAGTCCATGCCACTCCATTGTTGAACTTATCTGAAACATACTAGGTAGAAGCATTAGTCCAACAAGAGATATGTTGACATTAATTACCAAAAATCACCCAGGGAGCACTTGTGCTTTCACAATCCCTACTCGTCACGTTGATATCAATCGATGGGCATCTTCATAGCACGTTGGTTAGCCGCGTCGGTGTGAGACTTTCTTACTTTTTTGTCTTCTCTCTATTTACCCCTATCATTATACTCTATTCCACCCGTAGTGCTATAGCCATGGCTTGCGCTTATGTATTGTGTGAGGGTTGAAAAAGCTGGAGCGCGTTAAAAAGTGTGAACCAATTGCTCGGCTTGTCATTGGGGTTGTGCATGATAAATACTTTGTGTTAAGAAGACAGAGCATGACAAGACTATATGATTTTGTAGGGATAGCTTACTTTAGGGTTGATATTCTGAAAGACATGATTGTTTGTTGGGATGCCTGAGTATTGATGTCTTTATGTCAAATTATAGACTATTGCTTTGAATCACTTATGTCTTACTATTCATGCCATGATTAGACATATGATCAAGTTTATGCTAGATAGCATTCCACATCAAAAATTATCTTTTTTTATCATTTTCCTACTCGAGGACGAGCAGGAATTAAGCTTGGGGATGCTGATACGTCTCCGTCGTATCTATAATTTTTTATTGTTTCATGCCAATATTATACAACTTTCACATATTTTTGGCACCTTTTTATATGATTTATTGGACTAACCTATTGATCCAGTGCCCAGTGCCAGTTCCTGTTGTTTGCATGTTTTTTGTATCGCAGAATATCCATATCAAACGAAGTCCAAATGCAGTAAAATTTCATGGAGAATTATTTTGGAATATATGTGATTTTTGAGAGTTGGAATCACCGCAAATGGAGGCCCGAGGTGGGCACAACCCACCAGGGCACGGTCCCGGAGCCAGGCGTGGTGTGGTGGGTTGTGCCCACCTCATACGTTGGTTGGAGCTCTACTTCAGGCGCAAGGAAGCTTATATCCGGGAAAAAAATGTGTTAAAATCTCAGCGCAATCGGAGTTACGGATCTCCGGGAATATAAGAAACGGTTTTCGGCCAGATCTGGGGAATGCGAAATAAAAGAGAACAGAGAGGGAGATCCAATCTCGGAGGGGCTCCGCCCCTCCGTGGCCATGAAGGCCATGGAACAGAGGGGGAACTCTCCACCCATCTAGGGGGGAGGCCAAGGAAGAAGAAGAAGGAGGGGGGCTCTCTCCCCCTCTCTGCCGATGGCGCCAGAGTGCCACCGGGGCAACGATCGGGACGGCGATCTACATCAACAATCTTGCTACCGTGAACACCAACTTTCTCCCCCTCTATGTAGCGGTGTAACACCTCTTCTCCCCGCTGTAATCTCTACTTAAACATGGTACTCAACTCCATATATTAATTCCCAATGATCTATGGTTATCCTACGATGTTTGAGTAGATCCGTTTTGTCCTGTGGGTTAATCGTGATCTTGGTTGGTATGATTGTATATTTTATTTATGGTGTTGTCCTACGGTGCCCTCCGTCTCGCGCAAACGTGAGGGGCCCCCGCTGTAGGGTGTTGCAATATGTTCATGGTTCACTTATGGTGGGTTGCGAGAGTGACAGAAACTTAAACCCGAGTAGGTGGGGTATGACGTATGGGAATAAAGAGGACTTGATACTTAATGCTATGGTTGGGTTTCACGACCTTAATGATCTTTAGTAGTTGCAGATGCTTGCTAGAGTTCCAATCATAAGTGCATATGATCCAAGTAGAGAAAGTATGTTAGCTGATGCCTCTCCCTCATATAAAATTACAAGAATGATTACTCGTACTTGTTATCGATTGCCTAGGGACAAATAACTTTCTTGTTGACACAAACCCTTTTACTAAACACCTAAATTTTATTATCTTGCAAAGTACTTCTAGTTTAATTCTTGCAAAGTAGTTCTAGCATCACACCTACAAAATAGTTTCATACTTGTTTTTGGTAAAGCAAACGTCAAGTGTGCGCAGAGTTGTATCGGTGGTCGATAGAACTTGAGGGAATATTTGTTCTGCCTTTAGCTCCTCGTTGGGTTCGACACTCTTATTTATCGAAGAAGGCTACAAACGATCCCCTATACTTGTGGGTTATCAAGAACTTTTTCTAGCGCCGTTGCCGGGGAGCAATAGCGTCGGGTGAATATTCTCGTGTGTGCTTGTTTGCTTTATCACTATGTATTTTTTATTTTCCGTTCTAAGTTGTTCTCTATCTTTATTTATGGACAACACGAAACACCAAAAAAATTAGTGGTACTTGCTACTCATGGAGATGGGGAACCTCCTAAAACCCTCGATGCTCGTTATGTGAAAAATATTATGCACTACTTCGATAATCCTGAGAAACCCCCATTCAACTTGATAATGGGAGTAACGTTGGATCAAGGCGGATACTTTAGGGATTATCGCTTGACTCAAAAGGGAAAACTTTTATGGGATCAAATTCATATGTTGCAATGGTATGCTTGGAATCTATGCTTGAGACATGATTATACTTGTTGCTCTAAGATTGAGGTTCCACACCTTCCCTATTCATGCAAATTTAATGATAATGAAACCTTGGCTTCTTATCTTCGAGGTACATATGATTACTATGATGTGGAACGAATAGAAGAATTTGTTGCTTTTAAGGGTGCTTATGAAATTGAATCTTTGTTTGAAAAGTTTGAAGATTTTGATGATTCAGTTTATAGACCTTAAAATTTTGCCATCCTTAAATATTGCTATGATAATTATAAATTCAATTCTGATATTGATAAATTTATTGAGAGAGTCTCCGTTGTCCAAGAAGAGACTAATATTTTGCAGGAGTCTATGGAAGAAGGAATTGATGAAACTGTGAGCTCATTGGATGAAAATGATGATGAGGAGAGCGAAGAACAAAAGGAGGAAGAGCGGATTGATCACCCGTGCCCACCTTCTAATTAGAGTAACTCTTCAACTCATACATTGTTTAATTTCCCTTCTTTCTTTCTTTTTCTTTTCTTTCTCTCCTTTTTTTCTTCAACTCTTCAACTCAAAAAGATGATGATGCTCTTTTTTTCTTTCTTTTTTTCTTTTCTTTCTCTCCTTTTTTTCCTTTCTTTCTCTTTTTTCTTTTCTTTCTTTATTTTATTTCCTCACATGGGACAATGCTCTAATAATGAAGATCATCCACTACTGCAGGTTGCTGCTAACGCGACACTACAATCAGAGACCCTTCGACAAAACTATGTGCAATGCATTAACCGCAAACGGTGGTGTGAAAAAACCGTCAAAAAGGTGCAAAACGTTTGCAATGGAGGATGCATCAAACACGGTTCAAATTTTAGTTGCGTGTGCGATGCAGGGCATACGGTTCAGTTCAATTAACTGTTTGCGATGTGGAGGAGCAAAAGAAATGGGCAGCCAGATGAAGGTGTGTGTGATATATAGCATATTGTTCACTCGGATGAACTGTTTGTGATTAGGCAACACAAAAGAAACGGTCAGCCAGATCAAGGTGTGTGCGATATACGGCATGCGGTTCACTCGGATGAACTGTTTGTCTTGAGACAAGAGAACATAAACGGTTCAATATATCAAGATGTGTGTGATACGCGGCAAACAGGTATGTAATCAAAAATGTGTGCGAAGACCGATAATAACACAGACGGTTGCTGCTAATAAGACGTGTGTGTTGTGCGATGGGATTGCATACTGATCAACAACATTATATACACACTTATAAGGACATGGTTGCATAACGAAATTAAACATCCACTTACATAGGTGGCTAGCTACTACAACCATGGCATTTGCACACACCAAAGTAAACTATTACATGCATAATTACATAGGTGGCTACTACACACATGACATTTCCACACACCAATAAAGTATACTATATATTACATGCATGATTAACTAGCATAAACGATCATCTGATCATCATCTACTTCTTGTGACGCTTGCTCTGCTTGTTGCTCAATCCGGGCTCGTCGATTTGGGTAATGAGGCACTTCCTCATGTCAACGATCCGCCTGTGCATCTCGTAGCATGTGTACACGCTCTTGGCCGCGAACCTGAGGTGAGGTTCATCCAGTTGCCGCATCTAGGCCCTATGCCAGGATACGGGACTTGTTCTCTGGGCATCCTGCTTCATCTTTTTGTAGTAGGGGTCGATGATGGCCGAGGCGAGTTCGACCAGGGAGTCCTTCTTTGTGCTGCCCCAGGCCCTGTAGTGCTCACGAATTTCGACAAGGTTCTTGCAGGCCAAGCCCGTAACACTGAGCTCATTTACATCGTCTTTGGTTTCCATCATGGCGAACTTGTAGTCGGTGCTGTTGACAAACCTGTTGAAATGGTCGCAAGGCTCTGTGGCCATGCAGTAGTGGTAGATGAGGACATGATGGCTCATGCACAACTGGGTGACGGCAACCTTCTGATCTATGCCGGGACGACCGATGGTGTACTCGAGGTCGATGCCGACCACCTTGTACTTGTCTCGAGCAAGCAACTGCTCAACGTTGTTGATGTAGTCATCCACCACGGCCGGGTCGATGGTGTACACCACCGAGAGATCCGTCTCCCTCGCGTGGGTATCCACTCTATGCTCGCCGAACTCCATTGGAGCGCCGCTAGACATCCCCTCTCTATGTGTCGTCGTGGGTGTGCTTGTTGTGTTGTGGGGCGCGATCGAAAGTTGAAGAGACTAAGGTTATAATGGCTGCGGGAATTAAAGGGGAAGCCGGACGGCCAGGAATATCGGCAGGCCCTGATGGCAGTTCTAATTTGCAGCACGTAACTCCATCATGCCGCACGTAACTGCATCGCGTGGCAACGCGCGCGGCGCAACCGCATGCATATGGGGCCCCCGACGTGATCGTGCGCACGCCCAACCGCTGGCCGAGCGCGCACAGAGGGACGCGAGTAGAGCGCTCCGCGGTCGCCTCTACGGTGAGCAACCATATATATATATGCATATAGCAGTTGAACACGCAAGGAAAAGGTGTCCACAAGCCCAGCGCGCAGACGGACGCAAGCAGAGCGCGCCGACGGACACGAGCAGAGTGCGCCAACGGAGGCGAGCACAGTGCGCTGCAGCGCCCTAACGGCGAGCAGAGCTTGCCGAGGGACGCGAGCAGAGGCCGGCACAGTGATAGGTGGCAAATAAGACGAACTATGCGAGCGATGTCAGAGACATCAAGCACGAATCAGATTAGAGTTGCGTGTGCGATACGTGGCATACAGTTAATCCATCCGAGCTATTTGTGATGGAATAAGTCGTTTGTGTCGCGGGCAAACGCTTGCTGGTATATAACCTTAAATTTAACCAAAAAAGTGTTAATGCATGTTACAAAAATTGTATAGCTCGAAACTATGTTCAAATACGACTCCAATGATATAATCTTTGGCGACATGCATTCGTACTTTATTAGTTAAATCCTACTTATAAACCAGGACGGGGTATAGTAGGTAATTAAATCACAAACTTTTTTTATATTAACCGTATGTGTACATGTCCTTTCGTCCTCCTCTCGCATGTCTTGTCACCCCGCTGCCGCAGACGGCTTACAGCGCAAGCTTGCGCAGCGCGCGGGGGCGTTCTTTTAGCCAAACGGTGGCTCGAAGTGGCGCCAATGAATCATCGGTGAGCCCGTTCCCGTGCAAGCTTCCCACCCGACTCGGTGAAATCCCCCAAAATCCCAATGCTTGCCGGCCTGCTATATAAACCCTCACGTCCGGCGAGTCCTGCGTTGCATTTTCCCCTCCCTCCCTGTAGCTTATCTTGTCTGCTTCTCCCACAGTCGCCAATGGCATGGGTTCGTCATCGTCGCTCAGCCACTCCGTCATCATCAGAGGACAGCTCCAGCTGGGAGGCTACACCGCGGCGGTGGCGTAGTCCCCAATGTAGTGTAGTGCGCGTGGCGTCCCTGTTGGGTGTATGCGGAACACCCGCCACACGCTCTGTCGCCGCTGCCCCTCGGCAGCTGTTGCCGACCGCCGTTGCCGCCACACCACCGTCGAAAGCCAGGGCCATCTCCCGCTCCGCCGCCGTGGCCCGAAGGCGGGAGGTGGTCGTCGTGGCCGCCACCCCACTGCCGGCCACCGTGGCCATCACCTGCTCCGCCACCGCGGCCCGAAGGCGGGAGGTGGTGGTCGTGGCCGCCACCCCATCTTCGGTCGCCAGCCCACCGTCGACTGCCGGGATCATCACCCGCTCCGCCACCACCACCCGAAGGAGGGAGGCGGAGGTAGAGGCCCACACATGCGTTAGCGACCTTGCGCGCTACATCGAGTTCCTGCGGGAGGAGGAGGAGCACCTCGTCAAGCACACAAAGATCCTTACCGCAGCCGTGGCCGCAGCACATGCCGACGCAGAGGCGAGGAATCAGGGGATCTACGAGCAGTCCGGCTGCTTCGAGAGGGATCGTCTGGAGTGGCAGTGGGCATTCGAGCTGGCGAGCGTCGCTGAATGTGCAGCAACGGCAGGCACCGTATTGCATTTGTCCAGCTCATCGGTAGGCTCCTACTCCTCCTCCTCGCCTGCCTCTTACTGAGCACGCTTGGCAGAGGAGGGGCTGCCAGAAGTAGCACAAAGCCCCTCCGTAGTAGTAGTAGTATTTAGGGGCTATTTTGTTCAGTTAATATGACTATAGATGTGTGGTGGAATTGTACAACGTACTTAAAATTAGCTAGTATATATAGTTGAACTAGCTATTTCAGTACGTGGTTGGCAACAATTGGGGAAAAGTTTGGTCGGTTCAGCTATCGAGTTGAACTGTTTGTATAAACTAAGAACGACTGCTTAATCTACGAATGAAATCTATGCTTAATTACTGAATTTTAGTTGCAAAAATTAGCTAGTGCTAGTGATATTTAGCTGCATATTTTGACAAATCGCAGTGTTACAAGGATTGACAAATGGCAATGTTACTAGATCAACAAATGTCAATCTTTCCAGATTGACAAATGGCAACATACCCAATATGACAGATGCAAATCTTACCAAATTGTTTATACGTGGTTGCACACGGGTCATCCAAAACAACCGTTTGCGTTGAAGGGATGCACAAATCCTGCGTTGCGAATTTTCCCTCGACTTAAGGGGGAAGACCATAGCTCTCACTTTGCATACGGGTGTTCTATCTAAAACATTTGCGGTCAAGAGCTGCAGAAATCCCGCTCGGCACATTTTCTCTTGGCTTCCTGGGGGAAGTTGTCGGTTTGCATACGGGTGTTCTAACTAAAATGTTTGCGATCAAGAGCTGCAAAAATCCTGCTAGGCACATTTTCTCTTGGGCGCCATTAATGGAGAGGATGCGAGCAAGGCGGGCGGCCATGGAAGTCAAAGGGCTCGCTTCCCGGTGAGCCTGTGTAGCGTACAGCTCGCACGCTTCCCGGTGAGCCTGCGCATTGGAGGACAGCTTGCACGCCTCTCGGTTAGTCTACGCATCGGACTGCGCTCGCACGCATCCCGTTCAGTCAAGGTCAAGCAGCTGTCCGCACGGCACCTCCTACAGCCATCAAAATCAAGCCACATGGCGTCACGTGAATGGTTAACAGAACGCACACTGTTTGAATTATACTCCCCCCGTTCCAAATTACTCGTCGTGGTTTTAGTTCAAATTTGAACTAAAACCACGACGAGTAATTTGGAACAAAGGGAGTACAAATGTTTGAGATATTAAAGTGGCAGCTATTTTTTCAAAATACCTTTGTTGGCTGTCATTATTTGAGTGCGCCTTCTCTCAAAATGGACACGAAAAATACCACAGCATGTCGGGTGCCATTCCATGAAAGCATACCAAGTTTCATGAATTTCAGACGAGTTTTGGATTTACTAGAATTTAAAAATAAAGTAACTCAAAGTTTTGCCGGCAATCAACGGTGCTCTGGTGTTTGAAATTCATTCCCATTTCTTGCATGGGACCTAAGCATGGAACCAATGACACAAATTTGATTTTTCAACCAGTTTATATGCACTGGAGCATGTGCATGTAGTTCAAATTTGAATTATGCACCTGAAATGCCTACAAAACCAAGTTAATGTATAAAAATGTCCAAACGAACCCCGAAAAATTCAAAAATTAAACACAACACTCCTGTTGTTCTATGTTGACACTAGAATTTTTTTGAAAGCAATAAGAGGCATCAGATATTGTTTCGTCCCCAAAGGTGGCACGTTCCCTACCGAAACCATCATGCTTGTTGTGAGAAGCTCTGGTTTGTGAGACGCTTATACCCAAACCTGCCCCAAATGGGACAAAAAAATTTACCACGGCATGTTGATGCTGCTCCATGATAGCATGCCAAGTTTCATAAATTTCAGACGAGTTTTGGATTTACTAGAATTTCAAAACCAGGTATCTCAATGTTTGCGGCCGAGTGACGGTGGCAGGGTGTTTCCAATTCATTCCCATTTCTTGCATGGGACCAAAGCATGCAACCAAGGACACAGAATTGATTTTTCAACCATTTTATATGCACTGGTGAAGGAAATATGCCCTAGAGGCAATAATAAAGTTATTATTTATTTCCTTATATCATGATAAATGTTTATTATTCATGCTAGAATTGTATTAACCGGAAACATAATACATGTGTGAATACATAGACAAACAGAGTGTCACTAGTATGCCTCTACTTGACTAGCTCGTTGATCAAAGATGGTTATGTTTCCTAGCCATAGACATGAGTTGTCATTTGATTAAACGGGATCACATCATTAGGAGAATGATGTGATTGACTTGACCCATTCCGTTAGCTTAGCACTCGATCGTTTAGTATGTTGCTATTGCTTTCTTCATGACTTATACATGTTCCTATGACTATGAGATTATGCAACTCCCATTTACCGGAGGAACACTTTGTGTGCTACCAAACGTCACAACGTAACTGGGTGATTATAAAGGTGCTCTACAGGTGTCTCCAAAGGTACTTGTTGGGTTGGCGTATTTCGAGATTAGGATTTGTCACTCCGATTGTCGGAGAGGTATCTCTGGGCCCTCTCGGTAATGCACATCACTTAAGCCTTGCAAGCATTGCAACTAATGAGTTAGTTGCGGGATGATGTATTACGGAATGAGTAAAGAGACTTGCCGGTAACGAGATTGAACTAGGTATTGAGATACCGACGATCGAATCTCGGGCAAGTAACATACCGATGACAAAGGGAACAACGTATGTTGTTATGCGGTCTGACCGATAAAGATCTTCGTAGAATATGTGGGAGCCAATATGAGCATCCAGGTTCCGCTATTGGTTATTGACCGGAGACGTGTCTCGGTCATGTCTACATAGTTCTCGAACCCGTAGGGTCCGCACGCTTAAAGTTTCAATGACAGTTATATTATGAGTTTATATGTTTTGATGTACCGAAGGTTGTTCGGAGTCCCGGATGTGATCACGGACATGACGAGGAGTCTCGACATGGTCGAGACATAAAGATTGATATATTGGAAGCCTATATTTGGATATCGGAAGTGTTCCGGGTGAAATCGGGATTTTACCGGAGTACCAGGGGTTACCGGAACCCCCCCCCCCCCCCCGGGGGGGGGACTTAATGGGCCTACATGGGCCTTAGTGGAAATAGAGGGCAGCAAGGGGAGTGTGGGGCGTGCCCCCCCAAGGCCCAAACCGAATTGGTTTAGGGCAAGGGGGCCGGCCCCCTCTTTCCTTCTCCTCCTCTCCCTTTCCTTCCCCCTCTCCTACTCCTACTAGGAATAGGAGGAGTCCTACTCCAAGTGGGAGTAGGACTCCCCCTTGGAGCGCCTCTCCCTGGCCGGCCGCCTCCTCCCCTTGCTCCTTTATATACGGGGGCAGGGGGCACCCCATAGACACAACAATTGATCGTTTGATCTTTTAGCCGTGTGCGGTGCCCCCCTCCACCATAGTCCACCTCGATAATATTGTAGCGGTGCTTAGGCGAAGCCCTGCGTTGGTAGAACATCATCATCGTCACCATGCCGTCGTGCTGAAGAAACTCTCCCTCAACACTCGGCTGGATCGGAGTTCGAGGGACGTCATCGGGCTGAACGTGTGCTGAACTCGGAGGTGCCGTGCGTTCGGTACTTGATCGGACGGATCGTGAAGACGTAAGACTACATCAACCGCGTTGTGCTAACGCTTCCGCTTTCGGTCTATGAGGGTACGTGGACAACACTCTCCCCTCTCGTTGCTATGCATCACCATGATCTTGTGTGTGCGTAGGAATTTTTTTGAAATTACTACGTTCCCCAACAGTGGCGTCCGAGCCTGGTTTTATGCATTGATATTATATGCACGAGTAGAACACAAGTGAGTTGTGGGCGATATAAGTCATACTGCTTACCAGCATGTCATACTTTGGTTCGGCGGTATTGTTGGATGAAGCGGCCCGGACCGACATTACGCGTACGCTTACGCGAGACTGGTTCTTCTGATGTGCTTTGCACAGAGGTGGCTGGCGGGTGTCAGTTTCTCCAACTTTAGTTGAACCGAGTGTGGCTACGCCCGGTCCTTGCGAAGGTTAAAACAGCACCAACTTGACAAACTATCGTTGTGGTTTTGATGCGTAGGTAAGAACGGTTCTTGCTAAGCCCAGTAGCAGCCACGTAAAACTTGCAACAACAAAGTAGAGGACGTCTAACTTGTTTTTGCAGGGCATGTTGTGATGTGATATGGTCAAGACATGATGCTAATTTTATTATATGAGATGATCATGTTTTGTAACCGAGTTATCGGCAATTGGCAGGAGCCATATGGTTGTCGCTTTATTGTATGCAATGCAATCGCCCTGTAATGCTTTACTTTATCACTAAGCGGTAGCAATAGTCGTAGAAGCATAAGATTGGCGAGACGACAACGATGCTATGATGGAGATCAAGGTGTCGCGCCGGTGACGATGGTGATCATGACGGTGCTTCGGAGATGCAGATCATAAGCACAAGATGATGATGGCCATATCATATCACTTATATTGATTGCATGTGATGTTTATCTTTTATGCATCTTATCTTGCTTTGATTGACGGTAGCATTATAAGATGATCCCTCACTAAATTATCAAAGTATAAGTGTTCTCCCTGAGTATGCACCGTTGCGAAAGTTCTTCGTGCTGAGACACCACGTGATGATCGGGTGTGATAGGCTCTACGTTCAAATACAACGGGTGCAAAACAGTTGCACACGCGGAATAATCAGGTTAAGCTTGACGAGCCTAGCATATAATAGATATGGCCTTGGAACACGGAGACCGAAAGGTCGAGCGTGAATCATATAGTAGATATGATCAACCTATAGTGATGTTCACCGTTGAAACTACTCCATCTCACGTGATGATCGGACATGGTTTAGTTGATATGGATCACGTGATCACTTAGAGGATTAGAGGGATGTCTATCTAAGTGGGAGTTCTTAAGTAATATGATTAATTGAACTTAAATTTATCATGAACTTAGTACCTGATAGTATCTTGCTTGTCTATGTTGATTGTAGATAGATGGCCCGTGCTGTTGTTCCGTTGAATTTTAATGCGTTCCTTGAGAAAGCAAAGTTGAAAGATGATGGTAGCAATTACACGGACTGGGTCCATAACTTGAGGATTATCCTCATTGCTGCACAGAAGAATTACGTCCTGGAAGCACCGCTGGGTGCCAGACCTGCTGCAGGAGCAACACCAGATGTTATGAACGTCTGGCAAAGCAAAGCTGATGACTACTCGATAGTTCAGTGTGCCATGCTTTACGGCTTAGAACCGGGTCTTCAACGACATTTTGAATGTCATGGAGCATATGAGATGTTCTAGGAGTTGAAGTTAATATTTCAAGCAAATGCCCGGATTGAGAGATATGAAGTCTCCAATAAGTTCTACAGCTGCAAGATGGAAGAGAATAGTTCTGTCAATGAGCATATACTCAAAATGTCTGGGTATAACAATCACTTGATTCAACTGGGAGTTAATCTTCCGGATGATAGCGTCATTGACAGAATTCTTCAATCACTGCCACCAAGCTACAAGAGCTTCGTGATGAACTATAACATGCAAGGGATGGATAAGACGATTCCCGAGCTCTTCGCAATGCTAAAGGCTGCGGAGGTAGAAATCAAAAAGGAGCATCAAGTGTTGATGGTCAATAAGACCACCAGTTTCAAGAAAAAGGGCAATGGGAAGAAGAAGGGGAACTTCAAGAAGAACAGCAAGCAAGTTGTTGTTCAGGAGAAGAAACCCAAGTCTGGACCTAAGCCTGAGACTGAGTGCTTCTACTGCAAGCAGACTGGTCACTGGAAGCGGAACTGCCCCAAGTATTTGGCGGATAAGAAGGATGGCAAGGTGAACAAAGGTATATGTGATATACATGTTATTGATGTGTATCTTACTAATGCTCGTCGTAGCACCTGGGTATTTGATACTGGTTCTGTTGCTAATATTTGCAACTCGAAGCAGGGGCTACGGATTAAGCGAAGATTGGCTAAGGACGAGGTGACGATGCGCGTGGGAAATGGTTCCAAAGTCGATGTGATCGCGGTCGGCACGCTACCTCTACATCTACCTTCGGGATTAGTTTTAGACCTAGATAATTGTTATTTGGTGCCAGCGTTAAGCATGAACATTATATCTGGACCTTGTTTGATGCGAGACGGTTATTCATTTAAATCAGAGAATAATGGTTGTTCTATTTATATGAGTAATATCTTTTATGGTCATGCACCCTTGAAGAGTGGTCTATTTTTGTTGAATCTCGATAGTGGTGATACACATATTCATAGTATTGAAACCAAAAGATGCAGAGTTGATAATGATATTGCAACTTATTTGTGGCACTGCCGTTTAGGTCATATCGGTGTAAAGCGCATGAAGAAACTCCATACTGATGGACTTTTGGAACCACTTGATTATGAATCACTTGGTACTTGCGAACCGTGCCTCATGGGCAAGATGACTAAAACCCCGTTCTCCGGAACTATGGAGAGAGCAACAGGTTTGTTGGAAATCATACATACAGATGTATGTGGTCCGATGAATGTTGAGGCTCGTGGCGGATATCGTTATTTTCTCACCTTCACAGATGATTTAAGCAGATATGGGTATATCTACTTAATGAAACATAAGTCTGAAACATTTGAAAAGTTCAAAGAATTTCAGAGTGAAGTTGAAAATCATCGTAACAAGAAAATAAAGTTTCTACGATCTGATCGTGGAGGAGAATATTTGAGTTATGAGTTTGGTCTTCATTTGAAACAATGCGGAATAGTTTCGCAACTCACGCCACCCGGAACACCACAGCGTAATGGTGTGTCCGAACGTCGTAATCGTACTTTACTAGATATGGTGTGATCTATGATGTCTCTTACTGATTTACCGCTATCGTTTTGGAGTTATGCTTTAGAGACGGACGCATTCACGTTAAATAGGGCACCATCAAAATCCATTGAGACGACGCCTTATGAACTGTGGTTTGGCAAGAAACCAAAGTTGTCGTTTCTTAAAGTTTGGGGCTGCGATGCTTATGTGAAAAAGCTTCAACCTGATAAGCTCGAACCCAAATCGGAGAAATGTGTCTTCATAAGATACCCAAAGGAGACTGTTGGGTACACCTTCTATCACAGATCCGAAGGCAAGACTTTTGTTGCTAAATTCGGAATTTTTCTGGAGAAGGAGTTTCTCTCGAAAGAAGTGAGTGGGAGGAAAGTAGAACTTGATGAGGTAATTGTACCTGCTCCCTTATTGGAAAGTAGTTCATCGCAGAAACCAGTTTCTGTGACGCCTATACCAATTAGTGAAGAAGTTAATGATGATGATTATGGAACTTCAGATCAAGTTATTACTGAACCTCGTAGGTCAACCAGAGTAAGATCCGCACCAGAGTGGTACGGTAATCCTGTTCTGGAGGTTATGTTACTAGACCATGACGAACCTACGAACTATGAAGAAGCGATGGTGAGCCCAGATTCCGCAAAATGGCTTGAAGCCATGAAATCTGAGATGGGATCCATGTATGAGAACAAAGTGTGGACTTTGGTTGACTTGCCCGATGATCGGCAAGCAATTGAGAATAAATGGATCTTCAAGACGAAGACTGGCGCTGACAGTAATGTTACTGTCTATAAAGCTCGACTTGTTGCAAAAGGTTTTCGACAAGTTCAAGGGATTGACTACGATGAGACCTTCTCACCCGTAGCGATGCTTAAGTCTGTCCAAATCATGTTAGCAATTGCCGCATTTTATGATTATGAAATTTGGCAAATGGATGTCAAAACTGCATTCCTGAATGGATTTCTGGAAGAAGAGTTGTATATGATGCAACCGGAAGGTTTTGTCGATCCAAAGGGAGCTAACAAAATGTGCAAGCTCCAGCGATCCATTTATGGACTGGTGCAAGCCTCTCGGAGTTGGAATAAACGCTTTGATAGTGTGATCAAAGCATTTGGTTTTGTACAGACTTTTGGAGAAGCCTGTATTTACAAGAAAGTGAGTGGGAGCTCTGTAGCATTTCTGATATTATATGTGGATGACATATTGCTGATTGGAAATGATATAGAATTTCTGGATAGCATAAAGGGATACTTGAATAAGAGTTTTTCAATGTGTAACATCCCAAATTTTCAATTTGGTATGTTATACATAGATCATCATTGCATATCATATTTTATTGCATTTGAAAAATCCTCGATAATCCTAAGCAACTCAAGGACCCTCGGAGAGAGTTGGGGATTTTCTCAAATTTTCATATTTGATTTTTTCATCAAATAATAAGACGAGGATTTTGGTTTTAATTATTTTCTCTCCGGAAAAATATTTCATTAAACAAAATAAATGAGAGGAGAAAATATGACTTCTCCAAAACAATTGAAATACTGGAGGAAAAATGTTTAAATCATTTATTGGATTTTATTCGGATTTATTTGCAATTTTTATTGCATTAAAAATATTGCATGTTTTCAAAAATTTCTTTTGTGTTAAAAAAATGTTCACCCTATTCTAGATTTTCTAACTAGACGGGGAAAATTTATTTTATTTCTTTTTTTGGACTTTTATTTATTTTTCTACGAATTATTTTTCGTGGAACGTTTTAACAAAAAAAAACTGCGCTGCACCCGATTGGGCCGAGCCCAGCCGAGCCAGGCCGCCGGCCCACGCCCGTCGTCTCCTCTCCTCGCACGCCGCCGCCGCGCCGTGTCCATGGCGGACACGGGAGCCGCCCCCGCCCGGCTTGCCCCTCCCCCAAGCTGCCGGAGCCCTCCCCTTCCTATTTATACCCCCGCACCCCCCCTCTTCTCTCATCCCGCCGCCGCCCGCACCCGCACTCGCCGCCGCCGGAGCCGGAG